>NC_046373.1:3979749-4132249 GCF_011125445.2 Fundulus heteroclitus
TTGTGGCTCTTCTCTTGGCATAAGAATAAAGTCATGTGAAAAAGCGGTCGCCTTTTTAGCTGAACCGTTTCACACCGTCTTCCCTTTCTAGACGTCAGAGCTGGGGGTGACGGAGCACGTGGAAGGAGACCCCTGTAAGTTTGCTTTATGGGTGGGACGCACCCCGACTTCTGACAACAAAATTGTGCTCAAGGTAAGGAGTGAAAAGTGTCCTTTCTCTTTCTTCTGCTGACGTTCTCCTAAGGGTTGACTAATACAGATCCTAGAAA
This sequence comes from Fundulus heteroclitus, assembly GCF_011125445.2. Classification (NCBI taxonomy): domain Eukaryota; kingdom Metazoa; phylum Chordata; class Actinopteri; order Cyprinodontiformes; family Fundulidae; genus Fundulus; species Fundulus heteroclitus. Next base: position 3,980,019 of record NC_046373.1, read on the forward strand.
GAGAGGTTCAAAGCTACGTTGAGTTTAGATTACTGTGAAAAATTGGATTCTGAGAAATGGCACACAGGGATCCTCTGTAATATTATCACCCAGCAGGGTGGATGAGTATATATCTTAAATCACCTGTATTGGTCGAACCCAAATGTCTTTCTTCTTCTCTTATTTATTTCTCTCCAGCGCTCCTTCCTGTTCTTTATTCTCCCCTTTCCTTTGACTTGTGTTGCTTTGTAAGCTGCAGAGTTCTCTTTAAGCTCTCTCCTGTCTTCCTCCCTGTCCTCTGCCTCTCTCCGTCACCTTTGTCCCCGCGGTCAGGTTTTCGGCTTCGTTCCATCTGTTGAAAAACACAAACACGTCTGTAAAGCTCGGGCTGTGTTTTCTGTGGATGTTTGTATATCTAACTCTCTGTGTGGGCTGAAACGCTTCCACCGACGCTGGTGACACCGTCAGCTCACGATCGCCCACGGCCCCTCATCCCTGCTCTGTACCACTTCATAAGAGTAAAGAGGTGCCTCCTCTTTGAAGCAGAAAAACAATCTTTTAATCATGAACCCCGCCCCCGATGTTCCTCTTCTGTGTGTTTTGGCCGTTGAACTCGCAGATGGATTAAAGTCAGCGTCCGCCGTTGGAACAGCTTGAGCCCAGAAACCCACCGCATTGCAAACCGAGTGCCGCAGCTGTGTTACACATCTGTAAACCACTAAACTAACCGCTGCCAAGCAGTCACGCAGTGTTAATCGTCTCCCATTACTAACACCGCACACACACACACACACACACACTCCTCATTTCTGTCTGCCACACGGTTAATTGGCCATCGTTACTCCGTCAAGGCAAACTATCAGTGTTTTGCATTTCTATCACGTCAATTCATCTATGTTTTTGGTATATATATTTATTTTTAAATGTCCCGTATATTTTCTTAAGGCAAATCAGTGAAATTCTTTATTCTATATCTCAAATTCAAAGCTAAGTCAGGGAGCCAAACATGGAGCAACGGTGAGTACAAGCTATTCCACAACACAGCCCTCATCTGCTTCACACAAGCCTGCACACTTCCCACACGCACTTCTACAGGTTAGCTCATTGATACGGTCTAAAGGGTGGACATTCAACAATTTGAAGTTACACTTTTTTTTGTCAAATTAAAGAAAATACTGATTAATTAAACCTTTTCTATAAAATTAATAGAAACCTGTCTGTAAAAAGTAGTACAGTTACTACAAAGAAAGCAAAGCTCTAGTGAATGAGACTAATAAATGCCTCCTTGCTAAAGGGCTGGACACAAGAGTCAAATATTATGAAGTTTAAGTTGGGGTTGGGCAATAAGTCAATATCAATATATAATGATAGATATCTGATCAATATCAAAAGAAAATATGTCCGATTAAATTTTCTGTAAATCCACCTAATTCCAGTCCAGAACCACATGGTATTTTGGGGGATGTAGGCAGAGTAAAGGATTTAGACTCTCAACGTCTCACGGCCAAATTAAGCAAGGTTGATTAGTAGGGTTGACCTATTTTAAAGGTTTAAAGGTTACATTTAAAGTGTGTTGAGGCTACAGTTTAAATTTGAGCTGTTTTCCCCCTGGTCCTTGTTTCAGATCGGTAAACAAAACACTTTTCAATAATTAGCAATATCTGCTGATATGAAAGGCTTATATCGTGATAAAGTTTTCAGCCATATCGCACAGCCCTAGTTTAAGTTTTGCAGCAGATAAACAACTAAATGTAAGTTTTCTTATGACTACTGGTAATAATGTTTGACTAAAACAAAGGTGGGACAAGGTTAGAAAGTGATGGAACATTTGTTTTCTAAAAATCCATTTAATAATACAGCAGCTAATTAAGACTTGTTTTGCTTTATTGCCACCCAAAGCGATTTAAATAATCTAAGCTAAGATCAGAGTCCACTCAGGCACAGAGAGACCAACAAGTAGCTTGAAAGTGATGCTTTAAAAGGTACTTTTGGTCTTGGATTAATTTGTTATCTAAGGTTGCTTTTTTGCAACTTTAAACATCGGGTGGAGAATTTTCTTAAACTTTCTTAAGTTGTGTATTTATTCCACGCATTATTAAAAGAGGCCCACATTTGATCCTGTGAATGTAGTCGTGTAACACTCAACATGGCTGACCATTGCCTGTCACTTAGAAATCTGTTTTTCTCTGGCAAACAATAAAAAACATGATAGATTTTAGAATGATTATAGGTAATGAAAACCCCAAATTCAGTTTCTCAGAAAATTACAGTATTACACAAAATCAATTAAAAAAATGAAATTTGAGGCTCCTTTTACATGAATTACTCCATCAGTGCAGCGGGGCATGGATGCAATCAGCCGGTGGTTCTGCTGAGGTGTTCAGGATGTCCAGGTCGATTTGATACCTGCCTTCGTCTCATCTGCATTGTTGGGTCTGGTGTCTCTCATCTTCCTCTTGACAACAGCCCATAGATTCTGTCTGGGGTTCAGCTCAGGCTAGATTGAACCAGCTCTGGTTCGTTTAGCAGTGTGGGCCGGCACCAAGTCCTGCTGGAAAATGAAACCAGCGTCTCCATAAAGCTTGTCAGCAGAAAAAAGCAGGGTGCTGCAAAATGTTCTGGTAGATGGCTGCATTAACGGTGGACTTCAGAAAAGCCAGTGGACCAACACCAGCAGAGGAATGTCCACCAGATTATCAGTGACCTGGGAAACCTCACGCTGTAACATGGATTCTGTGCCTCTCCACTCTTCCTCCAGACTCCAGGACCTTCATTTCCTTTTGAATTGCAGAACTTAGTTATAATATTAAAAGAGGACTTTGGACCACTGAGCACCAGTCCAGTTCTTTTGCAGCCCAGATAACACACTTGTGTTGTCTCTGGCTCAGGGTGAATTCCACTTTTGCACCGACTATTTCCCCCAAATTGTTTGACGGGTGTTGTTGGTGCAGGTTTTTAGACTTTTTCCTTTCACTAAACTTTCTATGAACATGCTTGGATAAGGTACTTTGTAACATTTTGTGGCTTATCCTCCTCATGGAGGATATCAATGTCTAATGGACAGTCTATCAGTGCAGCAGTCTGTCCTGTGATTGTGTCGCCTACTGACCCAAACTGAGACCATTTAGAGCCGGGGTCACCAACATGGTGCCCACGGGCACCCAGTAGCCCCCCAGGACCACAGGTGGTGCCCATGAGCCTGTTGTAAAAATGGAACAACCCCCCCAGTGAGCTGCATCTAAAACTAACTCCTTTACTCTTCTTGTTTAATCACACTTGCATTTGTATACATTTAAAGACGACAATATCTATAACTAAGCATGGAAATGTTTTATTTTACAGAAAGTTAAGATGAACTCTGACTCTTCTAGTTCTAAGGTCAGTACTGATAGTCCTTCGTATGACAAAACACCAATTAAGTAGCTCTCAGTTTCAAAAAGGTTGGTGACCCCTGATTTAGAGGCTCAGGAAACCTTTGGAGGTGTTTAGTATTAATTAGCTTATTTGGTTTGACACTTTCAGTTTCCCATATTTTACTTTTTCATGATATTTAAATTTTCTCAGAGGCTAAAGTTTGGGTTTTCATTATCTTACTAATCGAAATGACAAAAAGCTTGAAATGTTTCACTCTTTGTAAAATATCTACAGTAGATCTGTTGTTTTTTGGGAGTCATTTTGTGAAATTCACATTTTTTCGAGCTGTTCCTGTGTATATGAAAACCACCCAAGGCAAATATAAAGAGAAGTCGTTCAGACTTGTGTGAAGCAGAGTGAAATCTGATTAACAAATGAAGTCTTGTTTTGCTTTGACATCTCCAGTCAGCTCTTGGTCAACATCTCCCTCTACTGTCCTTTCACAGGCGTCAAATATTGAGAACAAGCAAGACTGGATCAAACGCATCAGGGAGGTGATCCAGGAACGCACCATTCATCTGAGAGGAGCCCTCAAGGAGCCCATTCACATTCCCAAACCAACCACAGCCAAGCATCCCAAAGGACGACGGTAAGAAACCCCAACATCTTTTCACACAGCATGCTTCACAGCCAAACGGGCTCCTTGTTGGGAGAATTAGTGCCGTTAAACGGTCGCGTTTGCTTTTGTCAGCGATGGAGAGGACTTGGACAGTCAGGGTGAAGGCAGCAGCCAACCAGACACCATCTCTCTGGCATCTCGCACCTCTCAGAACACCCTGGACAGCGACAAGGTGAGAACCCTCCGTTATAGAGCCAGGGACACAAACGTGGCACCTTTTAGGAATAAAACAAAGCTGCCGGGGAATATTTATGCTTTCTGGTCACGCGGGAACTAATAAACTGGGTCTTTAATTGGCCATCTCCCTCAGCTCTCCGGCGGCTGTGAGCTCACAGTGGTGATACACGACTACATGGCCTGCAACAGCAACGAGCTGACGCTGAGACGGGGCCAAACTGTGGAGGTTCTGGAGCGCTGTCACGACAAACCAGAGTGGTGCCTGGTGAGGACCACGGATCGCTCTCCTGCCCTGGAGGGCCTGGTGCCCTGCGCCTTCCTCTGCATCGCCCATTCTAGGTCATCCATGGAGATGGAGGGCATCTATAACCACAAAGGTAAGCCGTGTACTCCGCCGTCTCTCTGAAAGCTGCCGTTCTGTTCGTATAGAGCAAGGGTGTCAAATTCATTTCTATATGGGGCCACTTTGGCGTTATGAAGTCATTAAAAGGGCCGGTTGCATGTGTACAGACGATACTTTTCATTTCATTTCACATAGTAGAATAAAAAATGCACAGTAACATAAAAGTAGCAACCTTAGGCCCAGTTTATACAGTTTCTGCAAAAAAAAGTTGATATTGGGGTGAGTTACATTACAGGAGGCACAGTTTAACCACTTTATAAACTTTAAAAGGATATATCTCTCTACTTTATGACATTTTTTTTTGGCTCATGAGGGCCGGATAATTTATCTTGATGGGCCGGAATCGGCCCGCGGGCCTTGAGTTTGACACCTGTGGTATAGAGCATATATGTCGTCACCTCCAAACTTCAATGTTTGTCAACATATAGTGCAGAATTATGAAGTGGAAAGGAAAGCTGACAAATTTTCTGCAGAGGAAAATCTGGGTGGTGTTATGTGTCTCTCTATTCAGCACCCCTGACTCTAATAGTCCACTCACAAGTCACTTAAGTAGGAAACAGTATGTAATTTCATAGCTGTATACAAGTCCGGCCATTTTAGAGGGCATCAGAGGTTGTTAGAGATCAGTGATGAATCGGCAGGATCATGAATAACAAGGACCCAACAGCAGAAAGGTCAGGGATCAAGATGTGGATGCGTTTAAAGCAGGGTCGAATTATAAAATAATATCTCAAGCTTTAAACTTCCCAAAGAGCTCTGTTCAATCTGCCATCTGAAAAATACCATCGACCTAAACAGAAAGGCGCGGTACGGAGAGCATTAATCTGAGAAGCCCCGCGGTGACTCTGGAGGAGCTGCAGGGATCCACAGGTCAAGTGGGAGAATCTGTTGACAGGAAAGTTATTTATCATCCACTTCACAAAGCTGACCTTTACTGAAGAGGGGCAAAAATAAAACATAGTTGAAGAAAGCCATGAAAAATCTTGCTTAAGGATTGTCACAAGCTGTCTAGAGGACAGGAGAAACATGTGGAAGGAGGTTCTCTGGTCAGATTAGACTAATAAGTAGAGAAGTGTAAACGATGGCAAGCTAGCGCCGCAGATCACTCTCAACACCGCAGAGAAACACGGCAGTGGTAGCGCCATGCTGTGAGTGGCAGCATGTTCAGCAGGATTAGGAAGCGGGTCAGAGGTGTTAGGAAAATGGATGGCGCCATATTTCTGGCAAAAAAAACAAAAAAACGTTACAAGCTGCAAAAGATTTAGAGATGTGGACAAAGGATCAAATGGCACCATAAGTGTAAGGCAGCTATTTTGCAAATAAGAACCGGCCAAAGATTTTAGTCTGTAGATTTGCAAAGTTTGTAAAAGCAAACCCCAAATGACTTGCTTTCACTAAGTTTTAATCCAGGGTTGGTGAATACAAAAGTCACATGACTATTCAGTGAGAAACACTTTGAAATACAACGTATCTTTTCATAATTACGGGGCACTTTGTCTCGGTCAGTCCCATCGAATTCCAATGAAAGGGCCAGTATCCTCAAAAATAGTAACTCGACAAGGCGTTACAGAGTTTGTCAGGCGCTTGAGCACTTTGGTGACACCACAGTCCTGAAGCATCAGCCTCTCTTTCACAGACACTTTGTCGGTGTGCAGCAACGACTCCATTATGCCAGGCTCCTCTGCCACGCTCCAGCCAGGTCACGGCATCGGCTCCCACAGCTCACCTGGACCCAAACGACCAGGTAGGCTCCTCTACTACAGCTACGGTTCAGAAACCCAAGGCCAACGCTGTGGGAAGGGGGTCTCACGTTTTACCTGAATGTGTGAACTCCTGCGCGAGTCTCGTCCCGCGTCTAAGCTGTTATCCGACTACGTTTCCAAGGTAATACGCTTCGCAAGTGGCTCACCAGCCCAGTGCGCCGGCTTAGCAGCGGCAAGGCAGACGCCCATGTGAAGAAGATCGCCAACAAGCAGAAGAAGAACCGCGAGATGAGGAAGAGTGGAGAGATACCGATAGGCTTCCAGAAAGACTCGGACGACAGCGCTGCTACCCCTCAAGATGAAACCCTGGAGGAGGTGGGTGGATCAACGCCGGCTTAGTTCTGTAAGAGTTACGTAATCTAACTGCGAGGAAACCCTCACACTGCCGTACCTGTGTGCTGCAGAGGGTTCGCAACGAGGGCCTGTCAAGCGGTACGCTGTCCAAGTCCAGTTCTTCAGGCATGCAGAGCTGCGGAGAGGAGGAAGGAGAGGAGGGGGCCGACTCGGTCCCTCTGCCCCCGCCTATGGCCATCCAGCAGCACAGCCTGCTGCAGCCGGACGCACAGGATGACAAGGTGAGGACAGGGACAATCGTCAAGATGAGTCTGGACAGGGAGGTGAGGAGAAGCCTTATGTAGGAGGAAGGCATGAGGCGTTTCATCGGGATTTTCAAATTTCAGAAAAAAAACGGGAGGCTTGGGCGTATGTGCATCATTTAGAAATACAATTGCTTTTTCTGTGACCAATCAGCAAATCCGGTGTTCACACATATCAGGAAGCTCTCGTGTGTGACTTTTTTGTATTATTTAATCTGCCTTTCTTGTACCATGTAATGGAAAAGCTCAGTAGATTTTAGTATTATAGGAATTCATGCATAAAGTTACCAGAAGTCTTAAGCTACATTGTACAGAGCCTTGACAATTGTGACAAATATTCATTTGAATATTTATGTTTATTGGGAATTCATGTGATAGACCAACACAAAATTGAGAAATGGAGGAAAACTGTTTTTACCAAATGTTCACAAAATAACAAAAACCTGAGGGGCGAGGGGTTGCTCGTTTATTCAGCCCCCTTTAGCATGTAATTACAATTACACACATTACTTTATTGTTTATCTTAGCTTTGACTCAGAGATGGTTGGCACCTTTGTTTAAAAAGGGTTGCAGTTTTAAGATACAAGCCTTTTCTGGTTTTACATGTTTTTTCTGAAGAAACTGCTGAGAGAAATGATTATGCAAATTTTCCCCAAATCAAACTGAATCACCGTCACAGTATGATCTCACAAAATATGATAAAAGTTGTAAATATTTAAAACTTTTGCACACAGTGCTTTGCAAAAAGTATTCACACCACTTTCTTGCATGGCGTTACCTTAGAACCACTATTGTCCAGAGATTTCATGTGATAGACCAACAAAAAGAGGGACGTAAAAATAAAGTGGAAGGAAAAATGATTCATACTTTTCAGTCATGTAGTTGTATTCTGCCACCCTGAGTGGATATTTTGTAGAACCACATTTTGCTGCAGTTCCAGCTGCAAGTCCTCTAGGATTTGTCCAGGGTTGCTCATGAGGAAACTTTTTTTTTTTTTTTTTGCTCCGATTGGCTCCAACTCAGAGAAATTGGATGGTTGGTGTCGGTGCACATAAGATTTGAAGTCTTGTGGACCTGGTCCGGGCTTCGCTCTAAACCGTTGCATTTTAGCTCTAGCTGTATGTCTACCGTTATTTATTTTTTTTGCATTATTAAACTTTTATTTAACCAGAAAAGTAAGAATTCAGATTAATGATTTATTTTCCCAGGGAAACCTGGTAGTCCTGCTGGTGGCTGAACCTCTGCTCCTGTCTGGCGCTGGGCAATAAAACAATTGTAGCATTTTATTGAGGAAGAGAAAATGACAGTAACTCTGCGGTTTCAATGCCGTCTTCTTCGGGCAGCGGGGGAAAACTGCTTCGTCGACATAGCCGGAGACGGTCTCTTGTTGGGGAATCTCTGATCAGCTGCCATCTGCAGGACTCAGACAGCCCGTTTCATTTTAGTCTTATTTCAGCTGGGAGACGGTCACCAGATACACAGACTGCAGACTGCAGGCCACACTTTACTTTGATCCAAGGTTTCTTCAGAGACTCCAATTTTTTACTCAGCCAGCGAGATCAGGACGGTCACGCTCTTGTCCTCACCAGTGCAGCCTGTGCAGCAGCGGGCAAAAAGAACAAAACTAGTTTTGTAGCTATAATGTCACTGGGATTTGACTCTTCCTCAATACTTTGCATTCTGGGATTCAGAGTTTTTACCAGTCTCTTTTGTTCTGTGTGTGTAGTTCAGGCCTGGCGTCCTCCCACGGCTGGACCCAACAAGTCTAAACTTGTAACTTTAAATCTTGAACAAGTTGAGGCACCGACTTTGTGATTCAAGCCCAACGCTCAGAGAGTTGCCATGTACACATAGGGACCTGTGATTACCAAGGCTCCATAATTTAATTACAAGCAGTAAAAAACTTAGTTGTTACACTAACATTAAGCCTGCTTTAATTTCTTTATTAGCTTTGATTCATCTTTCTCTGCAGAACTTGAAATGTTGGAAGGAAGTTGGATTTTGTTCATGCTTCACTTCAGTTTTCTGCCCACATGTTTCCCTTTGGATCACCCTGTAGTCTAACTGAATTAGAAATCACTTGTTAGATGTGGGGATTATGAGAAATATCAAAACATTGTCTGAAAATGAATAACTCTATATTAACTGTCATGGATCAATGACAAGTAAAATACAGAGGATCATCTGATTAAAAATTGTATTTCATTTAAACACTCAATTTATACCTTATAAATTTGCATGATGATAAAAGAAATTATGGTGTTTTTTAACCTAACAGGATCTCTGAAGAATTGCAATTGACACAATATTTTCTATGGGTGACCCACCTGCCTGGCCTGAAGGGAGAGGAAGGGATTTATAGTTTTTGCTTTGCTTTATTTAGTATTAGAATTTTTTTCTTGCTCTTTGTCTTATTTATAATTTAAGAAAAAGAAAACTGCTATTATGACTTTAGTGAAGACATCCCTGGTGATGTCTGTCTTAGAGCGTTTGGCGTCGAGTCCATCACCCAACCCTATGGCCACACATTTATGGCAGCTCTGGCAACCCGTACCTGATGTTGATAGAGCCGCTGACAGGCTGTAATTAAGGATGGATCTGAGACCGTTGCCTCTGTCGGCATTTAAATCCTACTGAAAGTGCCTGAACATTAGGCCACACGGCGATATTGGTGATAATTCTTGAAATAGTTTAATGAAGTCAGAAATGTTGATGTTTTGTCCTCATCGCTGAGCTCTCTACTCCAGTCTCTGGTGTTTAGCGTCATGCAGCTTCCTATCAGTGGTGTACTGCTGAAGAACAGCACGCCCTCGTCCTGATGCTGCCATGACCCTGTTTCATTATAGGGTCTGTGTTTTCAGGGCCACGCCCAGTTAGTTTTCCTCCTCAGGTGGCGTTCTGGGTCTTTTCTGACTACAGAACCGTGGATCCTTTTCTTTTTTTAACTTTTCAAGGTTCTTGGCTTTGTGTTGTTCTATCACATAAAACACCAATTGGACTTGGTTAATGACAAATTGGACTTGTAAAATGACAAATTGCGGAAAATCACAAGATGTAACTCTGCAATAACAATTTAGATTTTATACTTCTCAGTACTTTTGGTCTACTACTGAAAAAAAATACATTTCATTGCAAATATTTTAGCTAACTCCAGCATTCAGTGGGCTGTTAATACTTTTAGAAAACATTTATTTATCTCAGCCATGCTTTAATTTTTCAGTTTCTGACACGATTAATTAAGATGAGTTCTTTCCAGTTCTGCTGAGCTTTTTTCTCTCTCTCGTTTCATCATTTTCTGCCTTGTCTTTTAAAGCAGAAAAATGAGTTTTTAAGCAGTGAAAGACTACAGCAGATACTCTTCTGATACTAATTTCTGTTTCTCTTTTGTTTTGTTTTCTGGTTGTATTGTTTGCTGTTTGCCACGCTGTAGCATTACCTTGATTTATGTCCTGTCTTTGCTTTATCTCAGTTTCCATATCTCTCCATCTGAAAGCCTTGCTCTTCCCCTTCTGTCTCCTCCCTCAGTCTGGTTCTTTATTTCCTCCTTTCCCCCCGACCCCCCCCTTTCGACTTTAAAATATCCTTTCTAAAGCATTTTATTTTATTTTTTTAGGGGAAACAACTTTAAGCTTCTTATATTCTTTTTAAAAAAAACGCACTCTGATTAACTTTTGTATTGTAATGAACTCATAACATTCCTGAATGTCTTTAAGCCTTTAGTTCTTTTACTCCTTATTTTGACACTGGCTGTTTCTCTTTAGATGTAACTGTAGTATGGTGAGGCGAGGCGCCTGCAGATGAGCAGGTTAGGCCGTGTTGTAAATAAAGACGGAGCTCCCAGCTCTGAGGGGAGCGCGGCGCCGAGCTTCTTTCCCCCCTTCAGTGTCCGTTCAGAGCCGAGGGGCGCACTGCCTTATTTCTGCCAGCTTCACAATGCCTTGAGCATGCTCGACTTGCACTTGAATGCAGCGTGTTTGTGCATGTTTTTGAAGTCATCGGAAGGGGACGGCAGACGTTTAGGGAGCAACGAGCGCTGCGTAACAAAGCGGTTAGCTTCCCCCGTCAGCAGAGCAGGCAGCTCCTCTCTAACAATGCAAATAAGCTGAAATGGAAATTCAACCCCCACCCCCACCTGGTCCCCATCATCCCCGACCAGCCCCAGCTCCCTCCGTTACCCACCCCTACCTGCTCGTCCTCATTCCCGTTTTACCTTATGTGCGTTACCTCATTACCCATGCAAGTAATTGGCATCTCTAAATGCTGTCGAGGCCAGAAGGGCGCACAGCACAGAAAGGGTGAGAGTCTCCTGAACTATATATATATATATATATGCACAAATACATCCATGAACCTCTTTCATTCTCGCTGATGGCATTCTCTCCTCCATAACAGGGACCATCAGAACTCTTTTGCATTCAGATTGCACCAATTTTTTTTTTTTTTTACATTCTTTCTATCAAGCCTTGGACAATTTTTTGATCCTTCCATTTTTCTTTTTCCTTCCGCCTCATGTTTTCCCCTTCCCATTTATAGTTTTCTGAATTTCATATAAGTTTTCTTTTTTTTTTATCTCTTTTGTTTTAAATGAAACTCCTAGAATACTGGAGTTTCACCAGTGGAGTCCTTTCTTTGAGGAACTTCTTCAGATGAATAATTTCACTAAACCTGTAAAAGAAAAAAAAACATTCACAAAGACAACTAATATGCATTGAGATCATTGAAAGCTGCACTTGACAGCATGAGCTTTAACCATCACAGAGAAGTCATTCTCGTTGCTGTCCATTTTTTTTCCCTAAACGGTTTCAACAGCAACCAGAGTAGTAGTGAAATGGCCGAGCGCTCAGGTTGTCATGTTCTCACACCCGTTCTGCTTGCTTCCTCTCTCTCTATTGTCGCTCAGACGTCTTCTCGTCTGTCTGTCCGCCCGTCCAGTTCGGAGACGCCCAGTGCCGCCGAGTTGGTGAGCGCCATCGAGGAGTTGGTCAAAAGCAAGATGGTAGGACACAAACATGGACTATAACCTCCATGTGCCCCAACCTGCAGAAAGACAGCTTTGTGTTCAGGAGTTTAGGTGCAGTGTCATCCGTGATAAAGATATGTAAAACAAACAAAAGATTAATCTCACTGGAAGTAATCTAAAAAATACTCTAAACAATTCCCAAAAAAATACATCTAATAGAAACTGTTTTTTCCTTAAGTTGATCAGTAGGTCTACCCTACTGTTGCAAATGTAAACAAGTGGTGTTTAATTACCTCTACTAGGATTTTTAGCTGGAACTATCAAGAATGTGTCATCATAATGACAAATACATAAAATATCTATCTATCTAGAGAGAGAAAGAGATAATTAAATCAAAATGTAATTTAAATTAATTTTTTTTATACTACTGATACATTATATAATTTCAATTACAAGAGACATGATACTCATATTTATATTTTAACCCCCCATCCCAAGAACATTCAACACCAATGCAGCAAGAGTAGATAATTGAAGGTAATACAAAAATAAACAAGAGCAGTAAAAAAAAAATATATATATATATATATATATATATATATATATATATATATATATATATATATGTATATAAAATAAAAAGTAAATTGAAGAATTTTTTTTTTTAAAAGGCTGTGCACCTCACAAAACATGGCACACATGGGTTTAATCAAAATCACAGATTCAAACGCAGGATGACTGCCACAGGATCGTTAAGTGGGCACAGTTTTAAGTTTACCTAATTTAAATTTCTTTTAATGTATAAATGTACTCAAAGTAAATGCTTTATTTTTATAGTTTAGTGTGATTAGGCTATTGCAATAAAGGAATAATGGTTACACTTTATTTGAAGGGGTGTACACAAGACTGACATTACACTGTCATAAACATGACATAACACCTGTTATGAACATAAATGACTCTTTATTAATGTGTAGGACTGTTGTCATTAATTGTCATTCAGTAAATTATGACACTATTAAAGCAAAGTTGACATTATTTAAAATGTCTTTGTATGACAACTTGACATTAACAGAGACAAGGTTAAATTAAGGGCTTGGTTTGGGGTTTTGTTAAATTATGGTCTTGATTTGGGATTAGGTTAAATTAAGGTCTTGATTTGGGATTAGTTTAAATTTAAGGCTTGATTTGGGATTAGGTTAAATTAAGGTCTTGATTTGGGATTGGGTTAAATTAAGGTCTTGATTTGGGATTAGGTTAAATTAAGGTCTTGATTTGGGATTAGGTTAAATTAAGGACTTGATTTGGGATTAGGTTAAATTAAGGGCTTGGTTTGGGGTTTTGTTAAATTAAGGTCTTGATTTGGGATTAGGTTAAATTAAGGTCTTGATTTGGGATTACATTAAATTTAAGGCTTGATTTGGGATTAGGTTAAATTAAGGTCTTGATTTGGGATTAGGTTAAATTTAAGGCTTGATTTGGGATTAGGTTAAATTAAGGTCTTGATTTGGGATTAGGTTAAATTAAGGACTTGATTTGGGATTAGGTTAAATTAAGGGCTTGTCATAACAAAGACATGTTAAACAATGTCAACTTTGCTTTAATAGTGTCATAATTTACCGAATGACAATTAATGACAACAGTCCTAAACATTCATAAAGAGTCATTTATGTTCATAACAGGTGTAATGTCATGTTTATGACAGTGTAATGTCAGTCTTATGTACACCCCTTCAAATAAAGTGTTACCGGAATAATTTATTCCAAAGCTTTTTACATATCTTTACTAAGGGTGTTCTAAAAATACATTTTAATAAGGTCAGATGTTTTCATTTAAAAAAAGTTCTGTCAAATAAATGTATAGTGTTGTAAACTCTAATAAATATTAAGGGCATTACTGCTTTATTACGGGGTTCCTGCGCTGTAGTTGGACTTCATCCCCTCTTTCCGTCACTTTGTCCCGGTCCATGCAGGCTCTGGAGGACAGACCCAGCTCTCTGTCCGTAGAACAGGGCGACAGCAGCTCTCCCTCTTTTAACCCCTCTGATAACTCCCTCCTGTCGTCCTCCTCGCCCGGTGAAGAGATGGATGAACGCAGGGCCAGCATCCTCAAGAAAAGACAGTCAGTGTGCCGCCACCTAACACACACTCATGAAACGTGCAGCGAGTTCTGGCTCTCAGCTCAATCCTTCTCCTCTCTGTGTTAGTTACGTTCTGCTGGAGCTGGTAGAGACGGAGCGAGAATACGTCAGGGACCTCAGCCTTGTTGTGGAGGTGAGTTGACGCTTCGGCAGCACTGCTACGCGTCTCTTTGCATCCTGTTAGGCTGTGTGCTCCAACGTGTTGCTGTGATTGTATTTTTTTGTTGCCCCTGATAATCAGGGCTACATGAGCAGGATGAAGGAGGAGGGCGTCCCTGATGACATGAGGGGGAAGGATAAAATAGTGTTTGGAAACATCCATCAGATCTATGACTGGCACAAAGAGTACGTCCACCACGCAGAGAGGCATGCAGCTTTCCCTCGCTTTAGTCACAAGCCAAATAACTCATATTCCTCCCCCTCAGTTTCCTCAGGGAGTTGGAGAAATGTCTGGAGGACCCTGACAGATTGGGACCGCTGTTTCTCAAACAGGTCGGTATTTTTCTCACAATCCCACTTTTCCTAGATTTAAACTGGGCGCTGATGAAATCCTGCCGTTTGCTCTGCGTCCACACAGGAGCGGAGGTTATACATGTACGTCGTCTACTGTCAAAACAAGCCCAAGTCGGAGCACATCGTTTCTGAGTACATCGACACCTATTTTGAGGTATGAGGTCGTAGTTTAGCTGGAGAGGCGTCCCGTACAGACGGCTGTCAGACTCTGAGGACGCTCTGCTTTGTTCATTCCTCAAGGACCTGAAGCAGCGGCTGGAGCACAGGGTGCCGATCACCGACCTGCTTATTAAACCCGTCCAAAGGATCATGAAATACCAGCTGTTGCTCAAGGTTAGTGCCTGCTGATCTGCAGAGGGCGCCAAAGCCTCAGCTGCTGCTGTTTTTATACGTTTTTACTACCAACCTTCGAGTAACTTAAAAAAATGCCTCCATCTCTGACTCTCTGTATGCACCACTGTGAGGAACCTTAAATGTTTAGTCTTTTATATCTGCTTTGTCTAATGCAGGACTTCCTCAAACACTCTAAAAAGGCTGGGCTGGAGTGTCCGGACTTGGAGGTAAGACGAGGGTGCGGGAAAGCTTCTTCTTGGACGGCGTCCTTTGCATCTCAACCTTTTTTCATTTGCACCTCTTACAGAAAGCGGTGGAGGTCATGTGCATCGTGCCCAAACGGTGTAACGACATGATGAATGTTGGCCGGCTTCAAGGATTTGATGTAGGAAAATGAAAGCGCCTAACAGTGTCTCCTCGAATGTCCCTTTGAACCTTTGCACATATCGTCACGTTACCACAGCAACACACATCAACATGCTCTACTTTATGTGACTGAGCAGCGCTAAACGGCGCCTAAATAGGAAGTGGAAGGAAAAACGCTAAATGGTTCTCGGCACATTCAGACACTTCTGAATCTGAAAGGTGTGGCGTGCATTTGTGCACAACCCCCGAGTCAAGACTTTTGCACGTTGCCCATGTAGGATGATGAAATAATGCACATTGTGCGTGATGTGGAAGTGCTATACGTCATCATAAGTTACCTGACGTGTGATGGGAGTTATGGCCCGAGGTGACTGCTTCCCTCCTTTATGTGCTGCCCTACAAGGCTGGCAGTACCTGGGTCAAGGCTCCTGGAGGGTCTCAGCTTGCTGCTTCCCCCAACATGCAGGTCTGGGCTTCAACTGGGCCACTGTGAAACTAAAATGTTAGACAGACTGCTGAAGAACGGCATCCTCACACCGTAATGCTGCCACAACAGCGTTTCTAGGTCACCTGCATGACTTTTAGCAAACCTTGTAGAAGATGTGCGGTTGTGCAATACTGGATAGTGCTGAGATGTTGAAAGCTGGTTTAAACTGTTTGAAAACATAACCTGTTTTAAACGTCGCCACAGCGTGGTCTCCAAGACGCCGTTTGTTCAGTAATGCTCTCTAGCAAACCTCTGCGGCCTTCAGAGAGCCGCTGCAGTCATGCTGAGATCGGAGCGGACTCGGGTTGACGCTATACACCAATTGGGTGACCTCTAAAGGTGATTGTTGGCGTTTGGGAGAAATGCATGATGGGATTTTTCCTCATCTCATTTTCTTCCTCTTCACAATTATTCCCGACTTTGAGTGGATTTCTTACATAAAGTCCTAAAAGTCTGCACCAAAGTGCTGGTTTGTAACATGATGAAATGTGTTAAATTTCAAGGGACGTGAGCACCTTTTCAAATGCACTGTGACGGATTTCTGCTGAATTAAGCTGCATAGATGACTTTCCCCCTTTGTCCCTCTCCAGGGGAAGATTGTAGCTCAGGGCCGCCTTTTGCTCCAGGATACGTTCATGGTGTCCGACCCGGACGGCGGCCCGCTCGGCAGAATGAACGAGAGGAGGGTGTTCCTGTTTGAGCAGCTGGTTATCTTCAGCGAGCCTCTGGACAAAAAGAAAGGTTTCTCTCTGCTAGGCTTCCTCTACAAGAACAGCATTAAGGTGAAAACACTACGAGTTAAGGGACAAGCTTTTCTTAAAGGGTAACTCACCCCCAAATCCACTTTTTTTTGTTTTGCCAATAAACTGTTAACATGGCTGTCTTATAGTACTGTCTACATATCCTGGTCATTATTTTTGATAAATTAGTGCATATTTGTTGAAATCGTGCCTTTGTGTCTGAAATCGTCAGTGTGGCGCCCTCCTAGGGTTAAACGGTGGTCTTGTATTGAATTTCCAATCCACATTGCTATTGGTTCAAAAGTTTTATGTGACGCAGTTTGAAGAAACTGACGTCGTTAGCTTTGCCGCTGTGGGGTATAAAAGCAAGCAGCTCCATCTTTAAAAAAAACAGAGATCCATCTTGTGCCTCCCGTAGCGACACTGTTTCTCTAGCAACGTTATTTCTTCAAAAAAGCCTCTAGCAACAAATCTGCCGACTTTTCATGTATTATTGGCGAATTTACATAAAAGCGGCAATTGTTCTGCAGTTCTGTCTCAAGGCAGCATTGATGCTGCCGTGTGCCCTCAGCACTGTCTCACAGGCAGGCAGCTGTTAACCTGACTCTAGCCAGATGGATGTCGCTCCGCCTAGCTTCACTCACATCCATCTGGGACATCTCCCACAGAGAGTGATTTCTCCAACCAATTTTATTGTCCAGCCAATCAGGACGCAGGGCTGGAGTTTCATAGATGTGACGTAGTGGAGAAGCGACCGTGAGACTGTTTTGATAGCAATGGCGGCTCTCATCGAGGAAGCAAGCGTTAACATTGATGCTGCTATTTCTTCTGTGTTGTCCAATCTACCTAATATTGTTTCATTAAAAGAACATCAGAGAACGGCTCTGAAGGCTTTTGTTGGTGGAAACCATGTTTTCGCCCTTCTCCCGACCGGATTTGGCAAGTTTTGTTTTCCGGGGTGCGTCCGTGGTGGAGCGGTTAGCGCTAACCATATTAGGAGGCCTTTAGTCCTCGACGCGGTCGGCCCGGGATCGACTCCGACCCGCGGCGCTTTGCCGCCTGTCTTCCCCCCTCTTCCTGTCAGCTCACTGTCAATAAAACGCATGCAACTACAAGCGCAAACACATAAAAAAAGTTTAGTTTTTTCCTGCGTCGCTCTCATCAGCGTCACGGGTTAGCTTCGGTGTGAGTGGTTGAAATAGCACGTCGATAAAGATGACAGACAAGTGGCTTATCCAATCATATGCAAGGATTTTTGATAAGGCCCAGTCTTCTGAAACGCCATTCCTATGGAGATGTCCCAGATGGATGAGTGGAGCTAGGCGGAGCGAAAGTCATCTGGCTAGGGTCAGGTTAGGCAGCTGTTGCCTCGGCCTGAAACGCGTCTGCAGCCAAAGCAAAGAGAAGACCTTCAATTCAATTCAATTCAATTTTATTTATATAGCGCCAAATCATGAAACATGTCATCTCAAGGCACTTTACAAAGTCAAGTTCAATCATATTATACAGATTGGGTCAGATTATACAGATTGGTCAAAAATGTCCTATATAAGGAAACCAGTTGATTGCATCAAAGTCCCGACAAGCAGCATTCACTCCTGGGGAACCGTAGAGCCACAGGAAGAGTCATCTGCATTGTACATGGCTTTGCTGCAATCCCTCATACTGAGCAAGCATGAAGCGACAGTGGGAAGAAAAACCACCCATTAACGGGAAAAAAAAAACCTCCAGCAGAACCGGGCTCAGTATGAACGGTCATCTGCCTCGACCGACTGGGGTTACAGAAGACAGAACAGACACAACAAGAGAGACAAAAAAGCACAGAAGCACACATTGATCTAGTAATCTGTTCTACATTAGATGGTAGTAGCGGGTGAGCCGTCTTCTCTGGATGATGTCACAGTTAACAGAACGCCAGACCAGGTGTACCTACTATGAAGAGAAAAGAGAGAGAACAGAAAGTTAAAGCAGAAATGACAACACATAATGCATAATTGAAGAACAGTAGAACTCAATATAGTGAGAAAATTAGATCCTGATATACTCCAGTAACCTAAGCCTATAGCAGTAAAACTATAAAGGTGGCTGAGAGTAACATGAGTCACTAGTTATAATTTTTGTCAAAAAGACCTTCCACTCCGTTTCCACATTTCAAATAAATCAAGATGCGCAAAGCTGTCAGTGATCCCATTTTGGATTACAAAGTGGGAAATGAATATGATAATGTATAACTGAATCCATCCTGTCCTCCACTGCCTCGGCAGCACCGACTTAAGGCATCTCTGAGTCAGCGCTTTGAGCCAGCACCTCAAACCGATACGGCTCAGGCCCGCTGGGCTTCACAAAGCCTCCTTCAACCCCCGGTGATGACGAGGGGGACTGAACTGTGGGTAGTTGCCATAGCAACTCTGCTGAGTCTCTATGATTGGATATGCTAGCTGCTGCTTTCCCCCCATCCTGAACACAGCCTCGCTTCCCTCGCCCTTGGTGGAGTTTTTCAAACATCCGAGAGCAGGTTTATGCTTTTAAATGGGGGTTAGTTACACTTTAAGTTGTCCTTTTTGGAAAGAAAATGTTATTTCCGGCGTGGAAGTAAAGGACGATCTTCCCTGTTTTCCCTGAATCTCGGCTGATGCAGGTCAGCTGTCTGGGTCTGGAGGAGAGCGTGGACGGTGATCCTTGCAAGTTCATTCTCACTTCTCGGTCAACTAACGGGACCGTGGAGTCCTTCGTGCTTCACTCCGCCCATCCAGGGGTTTGTGAGGTTTGGACACTTCAGATCAGCCAGATACTCGACAGCCAGCGCAATTTCCTCAACGGTAAGCTTTCAGAGCGACAGGCAGGACCTGGTGTTTTCGTACATGGCCGCCCCCGCTCCCTGCACCGTCTCACAGCTCCGGCTTCACCTATAGAGTATCAGAGGAACCACGTCGGCGCAGGCGGCGGCTGTGTGGTCGGCGTGGGAGCTCAAGGCGGAGGCATCGGTGGCGTATCACCCGGAGTCGGAGGGGGCATCTCTCAGACCAGCTCCATCCCATCAGGACCGCAGAGCGTCTCCCGACGGCCCTCCAAGATTCCTCAACCCTCCCGCCTGCCTCAGCCCCTCCGTCCCCACACTGGGGCCGACGCAGACGGCCACAGCAAGATGTTAGGTAAGGAACGCCGCTCTGTGTTTGTGAGCTTTGTTTTCGTGGCACATTGAAGGTTGTGACTGAGGTGTGAGTTTTGCTCGGTTGTGATTCAGGTTTGTCCCCCCGTCCAGTCCCTGCTCCCCTGCTTCCTCCAGGGGGTAGTCCGCAGGGCAAGCGTCCTTCCCAGACCGTAGAGGACAAGGCACAGACCCAAACCCCCACCAACACTGTAACCCCTATTCCTCGTGCCACTGTGGGGCCCCTGCCCTCCACGCCCACCTCCAAACCACGGCCAGGACCCCTGTCTCCAGTCGCCCCGACTCTGGCCACTCCCGCCTTTGGGAAGGACGCTCTTCCTCCTCCCCCTCCCAGCCCGGGTCAAAAGACTGGATCTGGATTCTGGAGCTCTATGCCCGCCTCTCCAGCCAGCAGGCCTGGCTCTTTCACCTTCCCGGCAGAGGCAGGGGAGGCCCCGGTCCGTCAGACCGCAACCGGCACCGGGAACCAAGCCCACAGACACTCCACGCACAGCAAAGAGGCTGATCGCATGAGCACATGCTCCTCTGCAAGCGAGCAGTCCATCCAGTCCACCCAGAGCAACGGGGTAAGACCGCTACCTGCTGCCCGGTGCTGACTCCACTAACACAGACGCCGAGGGGAGCCTGGGCCGTCCTGTCTGCTTGCTGTCTGCTGTCCTGCTGCAGCCAGCACTACTAATCTCTTCCCTACTAAGCATCTCTGACAATCTTCACCACTTTTCAACGCCATGCTCTCTAGCTTTAGATCATTTCTGGAGAACAAATTCCTTCAAAGGTTTCAACCTCAGCGTCTTGTTTTTTTTTTTTATTATCTCCCTCTTTCTTGGAGAGACTCTTCACTGACCGATCTTCTCGGGCTTTTTTATTCCTGACTTTTGAACCCTACCAAAGCTCCAACTAACAATCTTCCTTCCTCTTGGCTGTCTCTCACCAGCTGCCGTCTCCATGGTGTGTGACTGAGTTAACTTAACCTGCAACTAACCTCTGACGTTTGTGGCTCATTCGCAAATGATCCTCCATTTAGCCTAACGCTCCTCGTCTCATCTTTGGCCTTTAGCTGCACAGACAACTGGAAAGGAAATCATATAATTACAGCCTTTTTAGGGACATTTTCCAGCAACTAAATGATTTATCTTTAGATATTGTGTTTCTCCGAAGGTTTCTGCCCTGATCTGCACTCGGTGATTTCCTCCCCCTGTCTTGTCCCCTGTTGCACAGAGTGAAAGTAGCAGCAGCAGTAGCGTGTCCACCATGTTGGTGACCCAGGACTACATGGCCGTGAAGGAGGATGAGATCAGCGTCAGTCAGGGCGAGGTGGTCCAGATCTTGGCCAGTAACCAGCAGAACATGTTCCTGGTGTTCAGGGCGGCCACTGAGCAGGGCCCCGCCGCCGAGGGCTGGATCCCCGGATTTGTGCTGGGGCACACCTCAGCCATCGTCTCCGACGCCTCCGAGGGGCCGATCAGGTAAGACCTTTTAGGCCATCTAGCACGTTTGAAAAGCAGACTTGGAGTATTTTTGGTTCTCCACGTGTTTCTGTTTTACCAGCCACTGACCTGCTGAGACTCTTCTCGTTGCAGCAGGAAGTCTTCGTCTTGGCACACGTCTCTGCGTATACGCAAGAAGTCTGAGAAGAAGGACAAGGAGGCCAAGAAGGAGGCCAAGCTGGAAAACGGTTACAGGAAGTCCAGAGAAGGAATGGCCAATAAGGTTTCTGTAAAGGTGACTTTCTAATTAGTTCAAGAAGCAGGGCGCAGCTACGGTGACGAGACAGGTTTCTTTCTTGACCTGACACTGCCCTTTGTTTTCACAGCTTCTAAATCCCAACTACATCTATGATGGTAAATATTGACTTTGTGTTTCAGATAAATAGACACAGTTGGCGGGCACCTGTGGACTAATTCAAGCGTTGTTGTTGTTTTTCTTTGGTCAGCTCCCCCAGACTTCCAGGTAACTCTGAGTGACGTGACTTGTGACAACGGCGAGAGCGTCACCCTGCGATGTAAGGTTTGTGGTCGACCCCGCGCCACCGTCACCTGGAGAGGACCCAACGAGTGCAACCTCACCAACAACGGGCACTTCAGTATCGCCTACAGGTAAGAAAACCACTAAATGCCGTTACAGAGCCGTGCAAAACTATTCAACTTCATTTCTAAAACTGAAATCCCAGCTAAGGACAGACACTGCAGGTAGCTTAGGCTATAAATGCTAAAGTGTACGGGGATGTGTTAGCACGCCGAAGTCTGAGCAGGGAGAACATTAGCTAGAGAAGACACCTGTAACTCTGGGGCAGCTGCATAGATGCGCTGCTCAGGTGAGAGAATCTGTTGACAAGTTAATTATCAGGTGTGTGGGCTCCTCAAACCTGGCCTTAATGGAAGAGGGGCAAGGAAATAAAGCCAGGAAAAATAGAATAAGTTGCTCTGGTCAAATTACACTGAAATTAAAACCTTTTAGACTTTCATTTTTAGCTCTTTTGCAGAAGATTTTCAATATATAGATGTGCATGAGTGAGAGACCTACACTTGCAGCCATGGTTGCAGGAAAAGGTCTTTGAACTATTGTGGAAAACCTTTAATTTTCCCTCCATTACTGCACTACTTTGTGTTGGACTAAAATCCCCAAAGTACATTGAAGTCTTGGGTTGTAACACAAACAGAAAAAAAAGAAAGAAACAGAGTTCATGGAGTATGAATGTTTTGCAAAGCACTGCGATTATTCAGCTTAGATTTCAGTCACTCAGCTCCAACAAGAGAAAGGAAGCCGAGTTCAGAGGCAGGCTGTGACATGAAATGTGTGTTGTAGTGATACCGGTGAAGCCACGCTCCGGATAATCGGTGCCGCCTCCGAGGATGACGGTGTTTACACTTGCATCGCAACGAACGAGCTGGGCAGTGTCAAGTGCTCGGCTAGCCTCCGGGTTTTGGGTAAGAGCGACGTGATCACAGTGTACGTCGACCGGGATGTGGCAAATGCAGTGTATAAAGCAGATTTATGTCCTTCGTCTTCAGCTGTGTCCACTGACGGCCTCAGAGTGACCTGGAAGGACAACTTTGAGTCTCAATACACTGAGGTGGCTGAACTTGGAAGGTAAATGACTCCCCGCCAGATCCCCATCAGTGTTATATTTCACTGGAACTCTGTGTTCTGGTTTTAAAATCCCCATAAATAATGCATGGTGGATATATATATATATATATATATATATATATATATATATATATATATGTATATATATATATGTATGTATATATATATATATATATATATATATATATATATATATATCTATATATCTATATATATGTGTGTGTCTATCTATATATCTATCTTCTATTATCTATCTCTCTCTCTGTCTGTGTGTGTGTCTCTCTCTACTCTCTATATCTATCTCTATGTATATCTCTCTCTCTCTCTCTCTCTATATCTCTCTCTCTATCTCTCTCTATCTATCTCTATATCTCTCTATCTATATCTATATATCTATATACCCACACATATGTGTGTGTTCACAATAAATCTCAAGCGGCTTTAGGTGTGCGATGAAAAATGAGCTGTTTCTTGTCCTCAGGGGTCGTTTCTCTGTTGTCAAACGCTGCGATCACCTGTGCAACAAACGGATGACGGTAGCCGTCAAACACGTCAACAAGAAGCTGATGAAGAGAGACCAGGTGACTCAGGAACTCAATCTGCTTCAAAGACTGCAGCACCCTCACATAGTGAGGCTTGTTGACAAGTTTGAAACCTCCAGCAGCTACGCTATAGTCCTGGAGATGTGAGTAGGAGACCTCACTGGAATTGAACCTTTAACCTGCAGCTCACGCTGAAGCCATCTCTCCTGGTTAACGGTGATCTTCCATTTCAGGGCCGACCAGGGTCGTCTACTGGACTATATAGTTAGCTGGGGGAATCTGACGGAGGAGAAAGTGGCCTCCTACCTGCGGAGCGTTTTAGAAGCTTTACACTACTTGCACAACTGCAGAATAGTGCATCTGGACGTAAAAGTAAGATCCTTAGCATCTGCACACAATCCTCTGGGTTTATTAATCAATGCCTTGCATCCCCAACATCAACATATCCTCCCTTTCCCACTTTACAACCACAAACCTTGATACATTTGTTGGGATTATTTGATAAGGTGTTCCTGCTCCGGTGAAGCTGACTCAGATGGCTGAATGACTTCCCGAGCGTTTCTCCAAGTTCTTCAGAGGCCGTTTGTTTTATTTAGGCGCGCTAAACCAAGCAAACGGCTAAAACGTGGCTGATTGGGGCTGACTTTGAGCACCACTTGTCTAAAGCGTTCCTTTTTTAGCTTTGGTTGTTTGTACAGGGTTGTTAGAGGGTCTTGTTCAGCCTCTAATTCAATGATTCCTTTATATGTAGCTCCATCCATCTGCTCTGTAACCCTGAGCAGCTTCTCTGTCTCTTCCAAAGAAAGCATCCCCATAGGTTTATGCTAGCACCTCCATGGGTTATAGCAGGGAAGGTTTCATCAGAACGATGTTCAGAGATAGCTTTTCAGCATCATGTGTGGCCGAAAGTCACATGTTAGTTCAATCTAACTACAGCACTTTCTTCTTCTTGTGCCAAACCACTAAAATAGTTCTGATGGCTCTCTTCTTGCCGTTCTTCTATAAAGGCCAGATTTATGAAGTTTGTGACTGTGAAGTTGAATATCTCACCTGAGCTGTAGGTCTCTGTAGCTCCTCCAGAGTTACCAAAGGCCTCTTCTCTGACTAAAGCCATCGCTGCTCGGGCTGTACTGCTTAGGTGGGCGGCCATGTCTTCGTAGGTGTCCTGTTGTGCCGTGATCTCTCTATTTTCTAGTGATGGGTTGAACTAGTTGTCAACAGATTATCCCACCTGAGCGGCATTTCTCTGCAGCTGCCCCAGAGTTACCACAAGTTTCTTTGGCTGCCAGTTTAAAGGGACATACATGTCTGGGTTTGGAGTTGTGTGTCCCTCCTTCCTGTTTTGGCTGTTGGTTGTAACTTCACTCTGCTTTAAACGTCTCCTCCACTGTTTCTAAAAGAAACTTTGAAGCCTTCACATAGCAGCTGCTCTTATACTGAGACTAAAACACACAGATTTGTATTTTATTTACTAACTAGGTGACCTCTGAGACGTGTACGCTGGATTATATTTAGGTGTATAAGAGTAAAGGAGGTGAATGATTGATTTTGACTTTGTAAAGTGCCTCGAGATGACATGTTTCATGAATTGGCGCAATATAAATAAAGTTGAATTGAATTGAATGACAACAAATGCCACACTTCTCCCATTTGTGTTTGAATGAAAATGTGGCGTCATTTTCCTTCTACTTCCCCTGGCTTCACTACTCTCTGTGGGTCTGTCACATGAAACCCAAATGCAGCTGGGAGATGTTCAGGGGTTGTGGATGCCTCTAGTCTGTGACTGGATTTACTGCTAGCGCTACAGTGTTGACAGGCGTTCTTCTTCTCTCGTTCCAGCCTGAGAACCTGCTGGTGGCCCAGAACGCCAGCGGCCAGCCCGTGGTCAAACTCACGGACTTCGGGGACGCCGTCCAGCTCAACAGTGCCCACTATGTTCACCCTCTCCTGGGGAGCCCTGAGTTTGCCTCCCCGGAGCTGGTGCTGGGAGAGCCCGTGTCGCCGGCCTCCGACCTGTGGAGCCTGGGGGTGGTGACCTACGTGCTGCTGAGCGGCGCCTCCCCCTTCCTGGACGAGAGCGCGGAGGAGACGTGCCTCAACATCTGCAGGTTGGACTTCAGCTTTCCCGACGACTACTTCCACGGGGTCAGCCAGGCCGCCAAAGACTTCGTCCGGCAGCTCTTAAGGACCGAGCCCCACAAGAGGCGGTCTGCTGGGCACCACCTCCAGGACCCGTGGATACAGGCCCCCCAGGGCGACGGGCGGGGCCGAGGAGAGGGCTGCCTGGACACTGCGCGCCTCATTTCCTTCATAGACAGGAGGAAGCATCAGACGGACGCACGGCCCATCGGAGGAGTCAGGAGCTTCATTCAGAGTCGCCTTCAGTCTCGAACTTGAACAGCCACGTTGCCTCTTTAGGGTTCAGATGTACGCTGATCTTATCCTCTCTCACAGCTCTCAGAAATCCTGTAGTCCTGCCAGGAGTTCAGTCGGGAACCAATTGTGTTACCGAGCCCCGCGAGAACGTCACCAAAACCAAGGAAGGGGTGCCCTCGTCTACTGCTGCTCGCTGAGATTTTCTAGTTTTAGATGAACAAAACAGATGCATTAATATAGTAACTTATTTTCCTTCATAGGATGTGAAAGCCGATGAGAGGAGCTGCTCGACGGAGGCAGTCTGAAAAAAAAAACGTTGCCAAGGACCGGCCCCCGGGACATTTTGTTTATTCTTTTACACTAAAACCGTACCCGACACTTTGGAGAAGCAGCTCTATCTTTTAGAAACGATATATTTAAAGACAAAAGTACCTTCTCTTTGTTTAATGTAAAAAAAAAAACAACACAGTTAAAAGTTGGCTGTGCTGCTTCAGACGGTGTTTTGATGGTTGTGCTTGCATCCATCCTCCTGAGATGCCATGTTGACCATGCTGGGTGTAACGATGCTGCACTGTCCATACCCAGAAGAACCAGCCCCCCCACCCTCCCCCCCGCCGAACAAAACCCACCCTCCGCAGACAGCGACATGTTCTAGCCTTACCTTGTAAATAGTCTTCTGCCTTCTTCCCTCCCACGTTCAGGGCAGAAACCTGCTCGCGGGGGTGGGATGGGGGGGGGCGGCAGGACGCGGGACCGTCGGCGCCTCGGCGGTGGCAGCGATCGCCGAGGGGAAACTAGTGAATGTGGAAGCCCGGGAGGGAGAAATCTTCTTTTTCCTGTAAATGCACTCACTGTATTGTTCTGTTTGATTATCATGTGCAATGTTGCGGCTTTAACCTTTTTATGCAACTATTTATGAAGACATCCGTTGTACCCGTGACGACTCTAGAGAAGAAGCAGGTACTGCGAGCTCTGCTGGTAGTTGGTGTTTGAGTGTTTCGGAGCGCCAGGCCACGCTAGGGTCACAGTCTACAATCATGTGATTAGATTAAGGGTTATGGTTTGATCAAAACTGATTTAACACGTTTTGTACTGTACGCCTCTGTAGTATTGGGACACCAAAGTTGCTCTAGCTTTATAGTACTTAAGAAAAAGTTTTTAATTGCAATATGTTTAGGTAATCAACGACCTTTTTTGAAATGACTGTTTACACAAAACTCAAGGAGTGTAGGGTGACGAACACTCCTAGTTTAAGTCCCCCTTTTTTCCTTCACAAATAAGGAGGAGACTGCAGGAGGACAGGAACTAGCTCTTATAAATAACTAAATTAATTAGGAGTTAAATGATTTTATTTCCTTTACTGCGTTTGCGATTGCTGCCAAAATATTTCTTCCATGAATTTCTCTCCTAACTTGAAAATCTCCCCTGGAAACTCAGCCGACATTTCCTGGAAATGAAAGCGGCAGAAGCTCGTTGTGAGGGCAGGACGAGCTGTTAGCTTTTTATTTATGCGATGTAATTGTGCACAGGCCGTTAAAAACAAGGAAACTTTGGACTGGATACCTCGGTTTTAGTTTTCCCACCCTTTTTTTTTTGTTGTTTTGTTTTTTTATTTGTTTGATCATTTACATGTTTGCAGCAACATTGTGTTTTTATTTTTTAATCTTTGCATGTATATTTCTTTGTACAGCTCATAATATTCTCTTCTGTAAATATTCCCATTTTGTCATCAGCTATTTGAAAATTAAACATAATGAACAAACATCAGCCGCGTCTTGTGTTCCGGCCTCAAGCTTCAATTTATTTTATGTGGGAGAGAATAGTGACCACCCCTCCCACTTCCAGGGGAGGGGTCCTAAGATTTATGATCGCGTGACCATTGACCACACAGACATATATACGTAGACGCGTCATAGGGCGCAGGTTCGCACGTCAACGTCACCGCCATATTGTATGTGGCAGAAAAAAGTTGAGTTCTGTTATTGTGAACGTGGATCAGTGAAAATGCCTCATTCCTGTGCTGCAATAAATACACACACACGCATATATATATATATATATATATATATATATATATATATATATATATATATATATATATATATATATATTTATTGTGTGTGTGTGTGTGTGTTTATGTGTTATGAATATAAGGTTCAATTTGTTAAATCTAAACATTGTGGTCTTCATTATTTCATAAAACCGTGTCACATGTGAACCTTTAGGAACAGACTTTTTGGGTGAGTATTAAAGAGGTAAAATTAATAATATGAGAAAAAAAGTCCTAAAGTAAAAATAAACTAACAAACACAAAAGTGATAATGTTATGATAAAAACATCATTTCCAGAATAATCACAGTTTGCAGAATTATTTCACTCCTGGAGTAATAGGGCCAGGTTAGATTATTTTAATTATTTTTATTCTTTAGGAGAATAAATTCAGGAGAATGAAGCTAAAGGGATACGAAAATAAACTTGTAATATTACAAAAAAGAAATACTACGAATACAAAGTATATTCTGAGATTAAAGTCCCTCTGATACTGTTTAAGTGACTGAGTAACTGCAGATTTGCCACATTTAAGATGGCGGACGCTCTGACGCATCGCAGCATAGGCAGAACCCGCCCAATGACGCGTCTACTCTTATATTATGTCTAATATATTTATGCAAGTATATGCATAAATACTTGTATGTATAGTATGCAAAAGTATTAAGCCCCCCCTGAACATGAGAGAATCATTGTTCTACAATGCTGTAGCGCACATATTCCCTATTTACTGGAGGAAAATGGGGAGTACCAATATGGTGGCTGGTGGCTTCACAGCGACGTGTACTACCATTGGCCAATCAGCAATCTAGTGAACAAATATTGATCAGTGTGACCACCTTAATGATTACCACATACTAGCGGACATTTTGAGACAATGAAACACTTTACGTTTAGCACGATACTGGTCTAACAACCCCCACGATGCGACCTCCATAATGATTACCAGATGCTAGCAGTTAAGTAGTATGTTCTTTTTAAAAAAAAAACAAAAAAAAAACAATACTCACCATAAGTGGTCACCGGATCATCTGTGATAAATATGGATGAAAACCAGGCTCAGCCTTCCTGGATAACACGGATGCAGTGTGCAAGATTGCTATTATTCTACCCAGAGAAATGGAAAATGCTGAGGACGATCCTGGGATCTAAAAAACATCAGCTTCTTGAACCAATCCTCTTCTAAGACCCCGCCCCCTCTACCCTGTAAATGGACTGAAACAAAGCTCCCATGTGACCTCCATATTGATTAGCAGATACATGCTTAGCAGCCATTTTGATACTACCTCCTAACTATGCGGGTTTACATATGTGTTTAGGATCTTTCTCTAGTAATATTTCATTCTCTATAAATCAGTTTTTGTATATTTGATATAATGCAACTAACGTCATCTTATTTTAATACATACATGAATCAGCTTTTCTTTCTCACCACTATCAATGTTGACACTGTTGCCACACCATATAATTTATCAGTTTGAAATTCAAATGCAAATGTTACCCAGTTTTCAGTTCCTCCCTGTAGTTCCTCCTGGCCTCTCGCTGATGTTCGTCGTTCGACAGCAACCACCACTGACAGTTTTCATCCTGGCATATTCTTACTGCATTCCTAAATACAAGCTGATATAAGTATTGTACTCCATTCCTTTGCATTCAACAACCCTTATGCATAAACCCGTATAATAACGATGTGTTTCACCACATACATATTCTAACAGCATTTTTTCTTTAAAAATATTCTAAAATATTGTTTTCCTCTTTACAGACCTGTAAGCTGGTTAAAGTTCCATCTTTACTAGTTTCCCTTTTTAACACCAGTCCATGGATACGTGGTTCACTGTAGTTAGATTTTCCGGTATTACTAGTCGATTCCCTCCAAGTACTCTTGCCGGATCAACCTGCATAATATCTATGTTTTATTGCACACATACGGACAGCATTCTAACAGCTTTTTTCTTAAACATACAGCTCTTTCCAGCAGTATCTGATCCTGTCTCACAGAGAAAGTGCTTATGATTATTTTAAGATCCTACTCTCAAAGCACACATCCACAAAAAACACACCCCAACAGCCCCAGCAAATCCTGAATTGAAGAAAGGATTTTGGTTCCCATTTTGTAAATATCAAAGAATCGTTGCATATTTTTGACTTACCACTTATTTCAGGCTTCTTTCAATTCTCTATTGTTAGATGTTCAGTATTATTTAAGGGTATATCTGTCAAGGGTTGTAAAAACTGTTTTAGCTGTAACTTAGGAAAGTTAATAAGTCAAATTTACCACAATATAACCATACTTTAAAAGAAATGCAAGTTGAACCTTATTTAAGGAAATAATGCTGTCTTAATAACAGCAATTAGTCTACCTTGTTTCCCAGGAGAAAATATTTAAACTTTACATTATAAACATACTAGCGTTTGTAAAATATTTCTGTCTTTTAGACTGACCAGCACCCGACTAATTAACCATTTGTATTACATTGGTAAATGTATTGTGACAGTTACATCATACATACATTTGTTTTTCTAAGCCCTACCCCCGGACCTGTCAGCACACACATACTGACATCCCCCAACAACTCTTCATTCATCACGATTGAAATAATCATGGGTAATAGGTCAATTCTAGGGGTAATTCTATATTATATAGAGTGTAGAGTAATAGAGTAATAAATACAGGGGTTGGACAATGAAACTGAAACACCTCTCATTTTAGTGTGGGAGGTTTCATGGCTAAATTGGACCCGCCTGGTGGCCAATCTTCATTAATTGCACATTGAACCAATAAGAGCAGAGTGTGAAGGTCCAATTAGCAGGGTAAGAGCACAGTTTTGCTCAAAATATTGCAATGCACACAACATTATGGGTGACATACCAGAGATCAAAAGAGGACAAATTGTTGGTGCACGTCTTGCTGGTTCATCTGTGACCAAGACAGCAAGTCTTTGTGATGTATCAAGAGCCACGGTATCCAGGATAATGTCAGCATACCACCAAGAAGGACGAACCACATCCAACAGGATTAACTGTAGACGCAAGAGGAAGCTGTCTGAAAGGGATGTTCAGGTGCTAACCCGGATTGTATCCAAAAAACATAAAACCACGGCTCCCCAAATCACGGCAGAATTAAATGTGCACCTCAACTCTCCTGTTTCTACCAAAACTGTCCGTCGGGAGCTCCACAGGGTCAATATACACGGCCGGGCTGCTATAGCCAAACCGTTGGTCACTCGTGCCAATGCCAAACGTCGGTTTCAATGGTGCAAGTAGCGCAAATCTTGGCCTGTGGACAATTTGAAACATGTATTGTTCTCTGATGAGTCCACCTTTACTGTTTTCCCCACATCCAGGAGAGTTACGGTGTGGAGAAGCCCCAAAGAAGAGTACCACCCAGACTGTTGCATGCCCAGAGTGAAGCATGGGGGTGGATCAGTGCTGGTTTGGGCTGCCATATCATGGCATTCCCTTGGCCCCATACTTGTGCTAGATGGGCGCGTCACTGCCAAGGACTACCGAACCATTCTGGAGGACCATGTGCATCCAGTGGTTCAAACATTGTATCCTGAAGGAGGTGCCGTGTATCAGGATGACAATGCACCAATACACACAGCAAGACTGGTGAAAGATTGGTTTGATGAACATGAAAGTGAAGTTGAACATCTCCCATGGCCTGCACAGTCACCAGATCTAAATATTATTGAGCCACTTTGGGGTGTTTTGGAGGAGCGAGTCAGGAAACATTTTCCTCCACCAGCATCACGTCGTCACCTGGCCACTATCCTGCAATAAGAATGGCTTAAAATCCCTCTGACCACTGTGCAGGACTTGTAGATGTCATTCCCAAGACTAATTGACGCTGTGTTGGCCGCAAAAGGAGGCCCTACACCATACTAATAAATAATTGTGGTCTAAAACCAGGTGTTTGAGTTTCATTGTCCAACCCCTGTATGAACACACCACACTTTTCAGATAACTGGAAAAAAACGTATCCTACATGTTCAATATCTATTCATGATTTTCAAAATAATAAAATATATTGACATTACTGGATACCTTGTGGTAGAAAGTCAAATTACAGACCAAGACCTATTTCGGTACAAGTAACGTGCAAGACTATCAGGGTATCGTGTCCAGTCATTAGTGGATGTAGCAAGTAGATTTCCATTTCATCAGCCATTGACTATTTTTTATCCACTTATCCACTACATTTTAAAATGTATATAAACTATTTACCCCGGATACCGGATTTTGTATAATCGGCTACATCCTGTAATTTAGTTTCTTAATTCAAAGAAAGATTAAAACACAGCTGTTTAAAAAAAGTGATTTGCCAAAACATATTTACAAGGAAGTAGCTAAAACATAAGACTGTGTTTCTGAATTTACTTTACGCTTAGCTCATGTGTCTTTTCAAACCCTGAGACTGGAGAGCTACACAGTGACCCAAGCAGTGGCAGCATCATGCTGTGGGGAGGCTGTGCTCACCAAGGACAGAGAAAGTAATCTGAGGGGATGGGAAGGTGAAAGGAGCTACGCATAGGGCAGCCAACCAGTAAGAGGCTGCTAAAGATTTTTTTTCCCTGTCTAGTGCATTCTAAAAAAATCATATAATGGACATGCATAGCATATCAGACATTTAAATGGGATAGAAAATCAAATAAAATCCATAGAGGTCTGACATAGTGCCTGAGAAATTAATCATGGACTGAGCTGGACGTCTTAATCTAAATCACTCTTTGGAAATAACTCCCAAAACCCTATTCGATACGTTTTGTAACCCAGTTATCCATGTTTTTGTTCTTTGGAGCTTTAAACAAATATTGGACTACACTTTATTTATGACAGGCTGCTGGTACCAATGTGCTTCAAGATCCAGTGTAAAATGTGTCCATTGGGGATGGACACATTTTACACTGGGGACATGATCATCCTTTGGGAAAACAAACTCTCGCCCCTGTGCGCAATTACGCACCAGCGCTCCACAGCTGCAGACTGCTAAACCACCCTAAATGTGAATGCCACAATCCTTTTTTTATTTATTTTTTTAGGTTTTTACAGCACTGGTGGCACGTTTTTTTGTACAGTAGGCTGACAGGAAAGGGGGTACAAGAGAGACATGGGACATGCGGCAAAGGACAACAGGTCAGAGTCGAGCTGGTGTCAGTCACATTGAAGGCTAAGGCCTCCATACATGGGTCATGAGCGCTAAGCACTGCACCACCAAAGCACGCCCAATGCAACGATCTTAACACTCATCGTGTACATAAACAATCCCACACACCGTCCAGGTTGATACAGTAACGCTGTTTTAAGCACAGGAGTCATGAAAAATCCAGAGCTCAGTCACAGCTTGGCCAATATGCCTCCAGTGTTGAAAGCTGAAAGGTTTCCTCTATCCTGTCAAATCCAGTGGTGGGCACAGTCGGCATTATACAAAAATAGATCATTGCGGTGCTAACTTTTTGTTCATCTCATTATCATTCGAGCTAAATTTAGAAGTGTTTGCTGACTGATTATCGTCCATTTTACTGGGTTTCGACCACTGTTAGTATGATAACGTTTTGACTCAAATCAGCTGACAAGCTAATATTCTAGGGCCTTTTTAGCTTAATGCAATGGCGCACCGCTACAAAGTCTATTGGCTTGTCAAGAGAGGTGTTAGTTCAGACTACACCGATGGACCTGTTACTGCACAAAAGGTCCCTTGCATGGCACTAAATTAGCATGCTCAATTAGCACGCAATTAGCACGCTTCCATAGGCCGCCTGTCTCACACACGCTCCTTGCGGAAGCTATGGAAACGGAACGTTGGTGTCGGAACGCCTATAAAAGGCCGTGGCCTTCTTCAGTTGTTGCTTTTGCACTTTGACTTTGGAAGGACACACCTGAAGGAGCTTTACAAGCCTTGGAAGGTCTGAACTTGCTGAAAAAGTCTGCGATTTACTAACCTGCTGAAGATGAGCGCTGGACCGCACGACCGCGTGTTCATGGATTGGCTGGGTTTGTCATTTTTCTTCTATTATGATAAGTTGTTATTGACAACATCTGTAAATTGTTTATTTGGGGTTTTTTGTTTGTTTTTCTGTTTTCTTTGTTAGTTTTGTTAAGAAATGTTGACCGCTAGCATGTAGCATAGTTCTGTCTGACTGCTAGCATCTATCATAGTTTCCATTTTAGGGGCTGGAGGTGTTTTTCAGCTGGCTGAACTTGACAGGGAAAGTTAACAGTGGTGTAATGATGTGGGAAAATGTCTCATTTTAAAATCAGTTTTGTTGAATTTGGTGTGAAATTTGGTGTTTGTTGGAAAACAAGATGGTGCTTGGCCAGGTTTTTTGAAAAATGCCCTGAAAACATGTTTGGTCTCCATGGAGACGTATGTGAAATTGCATTCTACACCTTTAAAAGTACATTTTAAGAAACAGTGTGTTTCAAATAATATCCTTAAATTGTGTTGTTTGTTCATTTTATAAAGAGAGAGGCATTTCGAGCTGTGGTTTGGTCCTTCTTTCTGAGTGAAACAGATTAATAAGTGGACAAATTTAGCCTGATTGAAAAACTTGAAAAACAAACATTTTGGTTTCAATTAGTTTTGTGATTTGTTTAGTTCATTGAATTTTGTAGAAAATGTCCAAATGTTAACAGTGATTTAAAATGTTACTTATGGTGTGAGAGAATCATTTTTTTTAATCTGCCGTCCAATGCTTTAATGACTACATTATAGTTGTTTTGTTTTAAAAACTTATCTGGACCCTATGCTTACAGTGTATCTAGTAATGTGGTTATGGTCAAAGAGAGGAATAGTGTTGTGATTGAGTCGGTTTTTGTTTGATTATTTGTTACTTCGCTGACAGTTGTGGAGAAAAGTCAGGAAAAGTTAAACCTGGTTTTGTGATTTGAAAAAAATAAATCTGGGTTTTCTTCTTTGTTTTTTTTTTTGTTTTTGTTTTTTTCCTTTATTGATGCTCAATAAGGCCCAGTTTTTTTGAAAAATGCCATGATAAACACATTTGTCTCCTTGGATATTTTGGTAGAATAAAGGAAACAACTTTTGTGTTTTTTGATGTATAACATATTTATGAATTACATGGGGTATTGCAGAGATGTTAACAGTGTTTGAGTGATTTTTAAAGTTTCTGGTATCATATAAATCATTTTTGTTGAGTTTGGTATCCAGTCTTTGGAAAAGAAGATGCTAAGCACCTCTTTTTGGAAAATGCCCTGAAAAACATGTCTAGTCTCCTTGGAGACCGTAACCTAGTGATCTTGAACTCAAAGGTGTGTATATAGATCCAAATGAGCACTTCCGACTGCGTAAAACTGCGCTCTGACCACTAGATGGCGCCATATCTCATAGAATTCCTAGTCTGAGAGAGATGGATCAACCAGCATCTGTGTTAAACATCCACCACCTACTGCTACTGATGCTAATTCGTGACACATCTAAAATAAGTAGATCGATAAAGCATTAAATCATCACATGACATTAGTTATTTTGAAATCAGGCACTTCCCAAAATGTTTTAGTTTTAATTTGAATTATTTCATTGCTGACTGGCTTGAGCCCTGTGGCGGGACGGCTGCAGGATTGCTTGTCCCACATATAGGCTATAGGCAGGGCAGTGGACTCCAGTTATGGGACTTGAGTCACATGTGTAAATAAGTTTGGACTTGATGAAATGATCTGCTGCCTTAACAGCACTGATGCGTCATCACTTTTACTTGACCCGTTTGACTTGACATGTTATATGAAACGGATGGTAGTGAAGAGTGCAATCACAGCTACCCGCCTCCAAAGTGACACTTTCTCTTTGTTAAACAAAACGTCAAAGTTAGTTAAACAATGAAATAGTAAAACTTATAGCAACTATACTCTCTAACAAAAATCAATCCCATGACATTATTCAGTGAAAAAAACTGCCACGTGTCCTGCCATCCTTCTATAAAATAGGTGAACCATATTGAAGGAAACCTGTAGCCTATTGTATTTGCATTTGCATTTGATTTTGATCTGAAACATGGAGCTAGATACCAGAACCTGTGGGATTTTATTTTATAGCCGTCAACAAAACGTAGGCTACAACGAAAAGGACAAACAACAAGAAGGCCAGTTGTGATACTGGGTTAATATTTACGTTGAAAAGCAAAATCCTATCGTTCACGTCTTAAATTGAGGAAAAATAAAAAAGTTCAACAGTTTGTTAATCCCATCTATTTTACTGATAGCAGCGTTTTATCTGTACACAGTGAAAAGCTCTGCTCTACAGTCTGATGAACGCATTGTTTCAACGTTTCTAACAGGTTCTGATTTACCAAAGTAACCACATTTGATTTGTTGTCTGTAATGACTTATTGGGTAGCAAAGGTAAAGCTGATTGGTGGTTGATAATGTTCCGTGTTTGGTCGTCTACTTTATTAATGTAGTGGAAACACGCGCAGTGTTTTTTTTTTTTTTCTGTCCTTATTTATATGTTGAAATTAGTTAATGTGTTTCTCGCTGATTTTCAGTGAGCAGAGATTTTCTTTAAATCACAGTTGTTTTGTTGTCACACTCAAATTCAAGTTGTTTATGAAGAACCATTTTACAGAGGAATGTCATTATTAATCCGGCCACTCGGACCTGTCGAACGCACACAAACACATTCAGAAACCGTATTTAAACGGAAGTTTGCTTTAAAGTGTGGGTGTGCACCAGATATCATGTGATTAATGGTTTGCTTTTCCCCACAGCCGACTTCGTGCACATTCCAGCTGAGACTCTTCTGGAGCTGGCCGTGGAACTGGACCTGGACCTGCGTGATGTTCTTCAGCTCGTCTGGGTCCTGGATCAGGATGAACTCTCTCAAATTGTTGTGTTCACTGAGCATGGTGATGACTCTCTCGAACCTCCTCCAGTTTTAATACAGTTGTTGAACCATAACATGTCGGTACCGCTTCAGGGCCATCATCAGGTGGACACCGTTTCTGATGACGAGGGGGAGGCAGGTGTTGAGGGGGATGAAGAGTTCCTTCAGGTAAATATCAAGATCTCGGTCATTGATGCCTCGGGCTCTGAGGAGCAAGAGGTAGGTGAGCAGGAGGATGTTGAGGTGGAGTCATCATCAAATGGTGAGTCACTTGAGGCTTCCAGAGAGACCCCTAGGTGTGACAATTCCCTTGGAGGGACCTCCACATGTCAGAGGAGTTCAGAACTAGACCCAGCTCCCTCGACAAGTGGCACCAGAAAGAGGACGAGGGAAGAAAGTGCTGAGGAGGAACCCCCGGCCAAGAGGATCAGTCATGATGAGGAGGAAGAGGTAGATAAGGATGACTGTGAGGAGGAGGAGGAGGAGGAGGAAGATGTTGAGGAGGAGGAGTCATCTAATGGTGAGTTGCTTGAGGCTTCCAGAGAGACCCCTAGGTGTGACAATTCCCTTGGAGGGACCTCCACATGTCAGGTGAGTTCAGAACTGGACCCAGCTCCCTCGACAAGTGGCACCAGAAAGAGGACGAGGGAGGTAGGTGCTGAGGAGGAACCCCCGGCCAAGAGGATCAGTCATGATGAGGAGGGAGAGGTGGATGTCGAGGCCCTGTCAGAGGAGCCAGAAACTTTTTCCATTTCATCATCTGATGGGATTCTTGAGACATCCAGCGGGCTCTCTGGGTATGACACCATGACCTCTGAGGATGAAGAGCTTGATGAAGATGAGGATGACCTTCCACCCCAGTTACGGTTTGTCCAGCGAATTCCTCCCGACTTCAGACTGCCTTGGTACCACCCCCTGGAAGAAGAGCCCCCAGAGTGATAATACGACAACTCCCATTGAGGGATCTCTCCACGGGGTCAGGTGACTGTGGAAGTGGACCCAGCTGCCTCGACATGCGGTACCCGTGTGTCCAGAAGGGGGACAAGGGAGGTTGGTAGCGAGGAGGAACTCCCCGCCAAGAGGATTACTCATGAGAGGAATGTTTGAGAAGAGCAATCTCCTCAAGAGCCTCCGGGATCAGCTTCAGACAAGGAGGCATAACAGAGAAATCAGAGGAACCAAAGCCTTCAATGTCTTCCCTTGGCTCATCTTGGAAGAGAAGGGGAAAGAACTGGATGTACTTTCATGCTGACCAAGATGGGAGACGTAAAGGCTGAAACACAGATTAACCGCATGGAGAGAGTCACAGTTGGAGATGATTTCTCTAGTTATCGTTTTTGTGAAGCTAATAGCTTTCTAGCAGGACTGGTGATGCCCCAGGTAGCGACTTGCACTGGGGCTTTTCTTTATCCCTATACTGCTAGATGTTGGGTTTGTAAATATTTAAGAGTCTGGCAGGACTGGTGATGCCCCAGGTAGCGTCTTGCACTGGGGCTTTTCTTTATCCCTATACTGCTAGATGTTGGGTTTGTAAATATTTAAGAGTCTGGCAGGACTGGTGATGCCCCAGGTAGCGTCTTGCACTGGGGCTTTTCTTTATCCCTATACTGCTAGATGTTGGGTTTGTAAATATTTAAGAGTCTGGCAGGACTGGTGATGCCCCAGGTAGCGTCTTGCACCGGGGCTTTTCCTTATCCTGCAGATAGATTTTGTTTTTTAAAGGTTAAGGGTTATCATTTGCCGCAGGCATCTGTTCAAAGACCAAATCAACAGCTACCAACATTTAAAAAGAGTGGAGCATAAGAGGCTGTTGTGGCAGGCATACTTTAACAACTAAAACAAAAACAGGATATATCAAAACAGAATGCTAGGCATGAGGATGCAATGCACGCACGTCGCTAAACGAAGCACAAGAGAGAAAAAGCAAGTCCTTGTTGAAAACACAACAAGTTTGGATCAAAACTTCCAAGAAGTGAAATAACTGTGAATGGGTAAAGTAGTCGTCTTGCAATCAGACTGTCATGATTTGTTTATGGATGAACTCAGAACACACACACGGGACTGAAATTGAGAGTTTTTATTGCCAGATAGATGGGTGATGGGTGATGAGGTCAGAGAGGCAGGCTTGCACAGGAACCGGAGTGAAAGTGATGGCAGGAGCTGACGGCCCGGAGAAAGAGTCCATTAAAGCTGGGTGGCTAGGAAGATGAAGTGCTGCTTGGTTAGCTGTTCTCTGGAGACCCCAGGCACTGAGCAGAGCTTACTCAGAGCGGCTAGTCAGGTTAGCGGATCATTGGAGACACCATGGCACAGAGCAGAGCTTCTCCAGAGCAGCTTGTCAGGTTAGCAATTCACAGGAGACACCTGGACAAAAAGCAAAGTTTCTCCAGGAACGAGCAGCAGAATACAAAGACTTACAGAGGGACTGGCATGGAGAGGGTGTATAATGATGACGAACCAGCACTAGAGTGAAACAGAGGGAGGCTTAAATAGACCAGTAAACAGGTGGAACAAGGGTCTGACTAATTAACTGGTAAATTGTTATCAGCTGTGGCTGACTGCCGAGGAGGTGAAGTGGAGATGACAGAAAATAACCGATGATAATGAAAACTAACAATAAATAAAGTCAAACCTAATCCAAAAGAGATGAAAAAATGAAAATAACAGAAAAACGAAGCCAAACCAAAACTCAACCATGACACAGACATTTGTGGGTTTGATTCCAGCTTACCCCTGTCACACGTGAAGTGCCCCTGGGCAAGGCACTTAACCCCAAGTTGCCTACCGATCTGCGTATCAGTGTATGAATGTGATTGTGATTGGGTGAATGTGGCTCTACTGTAAAGAGTGTAAAAGCGCTATGTAAGTTCAGTCCATTCTCAAGGGAGTGAGACAGCGCTGTTGGGTATGTATCAAAATCTGTTGGTGTGATTCTGAGGATTCTGACTGGTTGTCTGTTGGTTGGTGTCTTCATTCCAACCCCCTCCAGTCCAGGTGTCCTTGGGCAAGACACTAAAAGCTAAGTAATAATCATAGCTAACTTTGTCAAGTACAGAGTAAAATCGGTGAGGGATAATACAACGGCCGAAACACATATTCAAATCTGCAAGCAATGTCGGATTCAACTAAAAATGTCCAGGATGTGAGAGACAAATTTTAATTTGAGGACAAATCAAAATCTGCCGGGAGTGGGACGGTGGTGATTAGGAGTTTAACTGATCACTTGGCTTTTGCTGAGATGGAGAATGACTTGAGGTGTGTGGATGTGGGCTGTGTGGATGTAGCCTTGTGAGACCATCCTGATCTCGCGAGATTTCAAGGTTTCACTCGCAGATCAGTCTGGCTACTTTCCGTTAAAGAAAATTTGGAGCAGTTCACCAAACGAACGTCCAATCAGCGTTGGCTTTGAGGCGGGTTGAGGTGTGACGCAACGAGAAGCGCGACAGTTCAGTCTAAAGAACATGGCGGCTTCAGCCGATGAAACTAGCGTTAGTGTGGCTATCGAGCAAGTTTTATCGGAATTACAGAGTATTTCTTCACTGAAAGAAGAGCAAAACACTGCTCTGGAGGCTTTCCTGAGAGGAAAATATGTTTTTGCTCTTCTCCCGACTGGTTCGGGAAGAGCTTGTGGTTGTGTTTTCGTCGTCGCTGTTAGTACGTCATATGCTTCGTTGATCTGATTGGTTTATTTGGCCCGTCTATCACCAACATAGGCCAATCAGCTAACCAGTATTTTCGCCCCTTCCCAAAATTACTTCAACGGAAGGTTTCCAGATGGATATGCGGAGCAAATCCATCTGGCGGAGTCAGGTTAGTGTGGATGTGGGGTGTGTTTGTTGCTGACTGCTAGGACAGCGATTTCACCTACACACTAATATAGTTAGAGATATTACTTTGGTAAGTTTGTGTTCAGGTCTAGTTTGAGGATGTTAACTCTCTGCAGAGATTCTACCCTTCTGATCTAGGCCTGATTTAACCTCAGTTTATCTCACTGCATGTTGGACTGAGCCTCTATGGGCCTTGGCCTACCAGAAGATCTACAGCGATGGAAGAAGAGGATCTTCACCTGAGCCACTGACTTTTACAAAGGTAAGTACGTGTCAGAAAGAACTCGCGATCCATAATTTAAATATAGAGTAAACATTGTAGGCCGCCTCAGGCTGCTTAAATCAAAAAAGCGAGTTTCCAATGCAGTTATACTCACCTGTTCCTCGCTCCGCTCCGCTCTCCCAGTACTTCAGCCTTTCATTTTGTTGTCTCTCCGGTTCCTCTGCGCCACTTTGTAACTTCTTTATTTGTAAATGGTAAATGACTTGCACTTATACAGCGCCTTAACTAGTCTGACAACCCCAAAGCGCTCTACACTACAACCATGATTTGTTTACACGTTAATGCCCGCTTCCTGATTCAACGAGCCATTGATCAAGAGCTTCCAGTCAGCAGGTCATTAAAAGGACATGGCAGAGAGAGATGGGACGAGAGAATGTGTGGAGTAGGCTTTTTATTAAGAAAACAAACCAATTACTTCTGTTACCAAGGCCTGGGCTGAAATCACACAAGTTGTACGGTGGAACGTAGAATGACAATTGTGGCAAAATCAAAGAAAAAACCCAAAAGTAGTCTCTTGATTTCAGGATTCACTCTGCAAATCTTTGTCTCTCATATTAAGGGGTGGATCAGTTTGGAAACCTTCCATTTTACACCACCATCAAGCTGATGGAAAAAAAAAAAAAAACAGGAGAACTTCTATTCACACAACAAAACATTTGAAACGTGACCGAAGTTGAGACCATTTTGGACTTTCTGCTGCTGTCCATTGATCCTGCTGCCTTGTCTCCATTTGTGTTTGTTTGTTTTCATGACTAAGCTCCTGGGAGCCTTGTGCTGATGGAAGAAACGTCTGAAATGACACGTGGATGACGACCCAGACAGAGGAGCTGCTCCCCCTCCCCAGATCTACCGATTGCTACACGGTGTGGAAAAAGGTGAGCGCACGATTGTGACGTGATCAGAAAGGAAAGTGACCTTTAATCATCACAAGTGAGGGCCTGAGCACGCGGTGTATCTGGGAAATGACTGGGATGAGATGTTCATGGGACAAAACATAAACAATATGAAGACATTATGTAAACATTAAAACCAGAACTAGTTTCTGATTTCAGGATTCGGACTCTGCATAGCTCTGAGGTTTCATCGTCCCGGGTTAGATGTCATCAGTTTGGGCTCCTCCACCCTCAACACCAGCAGACTGATGGAGGAAGATAAGAGAACCAAGTTGAAGAAAAAAGTAAGACACCCGTTTATTTTCCAAATATGCACCAAGTTGAGCTAAAAGTTAACAGTTTTGATTTCCTGCTGTCTACTTGTATTCTTTCTCCTGATTGACCCTGCAATCTTCTCTCTCTCTCTCTTTTTTTTTTTTTTTGTCCATTCATGCCGAAATGACTGAGCTTCTCTGAACTTTCCGCTGATGGAAGAAACATCTGGAACGGCACATCGATGACGACCCAAGCAGAGGTCCTTCTCCACGTCCTGATCTGATTATACTATATTGTGGAAAAAAGCTAAGTGCACTCCCGCATTAAAAACAATACACGATGTGGTCAATGTGACCATTTGCACCGGAGCGGCTCACATACCACACATTTTTCACACACGTCGCTTTACTCAAGTAAACACAAAGACGTGTTAAAATGCGTTGCTTTGACGCAGTATTCTGCAAAATGTGTTTTTATCCATTAAGCTAAATAAAAATTGACATTCTGATTTGCCGAAAGGAGGAATTACTTTACTGAAGATGCAGACATAAATGCTGCGAAGTAAGTCCTTTATGCAGATATCAGCTGAAACTCATTTGCTGATTAGAGTCTGGAAGCAACTGGATGCTCTGGGCTTTTTCTGTCAGAGTAAAGGGGGCAGGACACAAAAGCACGCCACACTTTTCAGATCATGATTTGCGAAGGATTTTGAACCACCCTGTAATTTCCCCTTCACTGTATAATGATGCATAACATGATGTGTGGAGTAAGCTTTTATTCAGAAAACAAACCAATTACTTCTGTTACCAAGGCCTGGTCTGAAATAACACAAGTTGTACGGTGGAACGTAGAATGACAATTGTTGCAAAATCAAAGAAAAAACCCAAAAGTAGTCTCTTGATTTCAGGATTCACTCTGCAAATCTTTGTCTCTTATATTAAGGGGTGGATCAGTTTGGAAACCTTCCATTTTACACCACCATTAAGCTGATGGAAAAAAAAAAGGAACAGGAGAACTTCTATTCACACAACAAAACATTTGAAACGTGACCAAAGTTGAGACCATTTTGGACTTTCTGCTGCTGTCCATTGATCCTGCTGCTTTGTCTCCATTTGTGTTTGTTTGTTTTCATGACTGAGCTCCTGGGAGCCTTGTGCTGATGGAAGAAACGTCTGAAATTACACATGGACGACGACCCAAAAGGAGGAGCTGCTCCCCCTCCCCAGATCTACCGATTGCTACACGGTGTGGAAAAAGGTGAGCGCAGGATTGTGACGTGATCAGAAAGGAAAGTGACCTTTAATCATCACAACTGAGGGCCTGATCACGCGGTGTATCTG
Source organism: Fundulus heteroclitus (assembly GCF_011125445.2). Taxonomy (NCBI): domain Eukaryota; kingdom Metazoa; phylum Chordata; class Actinopteri; order Cyprinodontiformes; family Fundulidae; genus Fundulus; species Fundulus heteroclitus. The sequence continues at coordinate 4,023,172 of NC_046373.1, forward strand.
GGAAATGACTGGGATGAGATGTTCATGGGACAAAACATAAACAATATGAAGACATTATGTAAACATAAAAACCAGAACTAGTTTGTGATTTCAGGATTCGGACTCTGCATAGCTCTGAGGTTTCATCGTCCTGGGTTAGATGTCATCAGTTTGGGCTCCTCCACCCTCAACACCAGCAGACTGATGGAGGAAGATAAGAGAACCAAGTTGAAGAAAAAAGTAAGACACCCGTTTATTTTCCAAATATGCACCAAGTTGAGCTAAAAGTTAACAGTTTTGATTTCCTGCTGTCTACTTGTATTTTTTCTCCTAATTGACCCTGCAATCTTCTCTCTCTCTCTTTTTTTTTGTCCATTCATACCGAAATGACTGAGCTTCTCTGAACTTTCCGCTGATGGAAGAAATATCTGGAACGGCACATCGATGACGACCCAAGCAGAGGTCCTTCTCCACGTCCTGATCTGATTATACTATATTGTGGAAAAAAGCTAAGTGCACTCCCGCATTAAAAACAATACACGATGTGGTCAGTTTGACCATTTGCACCGGAGCGGCTCACATACCACACATTTTTCACACACGTCGCTTTGCATGAGTAAACACAAAGACGTGTTAAAATGCGCTGCTTTGACGCAGTATTCTGCAAAATGTGTTTTTATCCATTAAGCCAAATAAAACTTGACATTCTGATTTGCCGAAAGGAGGAATTACTTTACACCTGCTGAAGACGCAGACATAAATGACGCGAAGTAAGTCCTTTATGCAGATATCAGCTGAAACTCGTTTGCTGATTAGAGTCTGGAAGCAACTGGATGCTCTGGGCTTTTCCTGTCAGAGTAAAGGGGGCAGGACATAAAAGCATGCCACACTTTTCAGATCATGATTTGCGAAGGATTTTGAACCACCCTGTAATTTCCCTTCACTGTATAATGATGCATAACATGGTGGTCTGTCACATCAAATCCGTCAAGGTTTGTGGATTTAAACGGGACAAAATGTGAAAAAGCTCAAGGGCTGTTTGTTTGTTTTTTTAACATTGTGATTAGAAACTATTTTACACGGCTGAAACCAGGACTGGATTGGTCGTTTCTGTCATTCCTTTCTGTAGATGACATCTGCAGCCAGATCTGTTCGGTTTCAGGGGAAATTCTGACCAGTCGAAACTTCCTCCTCATTTACGACGGGGCTCTGCTGCTAGTAAACGCTCCACCTCATGGTTCACTCCCCACCGCCGTCCTGACTTTGGAGGGATCCTGGGAAGGGAGGAAATGTGTTTGCGTACAGCATGTCATGACATACACCGCTTCCCTCTGCCCTTATTTACACCTGCTTACATAAAGACGGTGTTGATGTTTAGGGAGTTTGCCAGGAGGTTTCTCAGCCATGGGGTCGTTCATATATGAAATGATAGAGTCTTCGAAACTGATGACACAAATATAAAGAGTTCAGCCGAGGTAAAGAAAAGGACTTAGTGTCTTGCAATAATATTCACAGCCCTCAAACCTTTGGCATTTTGTCCCATTTTAAGCAAAATTCGTCTGTATTTTATTGTGATTCGGTGACGTACCAACAGGAAGTGGAGCAGAGTTGTATAGTGGAATAAAATTGCTTTTCAAATAGTTGGAAACGGTTTTGTGCCTCAGTTCTTCTCAGTCAATACTTGAATTTCCCAGCAGTTACAGCAGCAGGTCATCTAAGGTGTGTCTCCATCAGCTTTACGCAGCTAGAGGAGGATTTGTTTTGCCCCAACTCAGGTCTAAATCTGCACTGCTAATATAAATATGGATTGGTTTAAACCAGGGGTCACCAACCTTTTCGAAACCGAGAGCTACTTCATCCGTACTGTCATACAAAGTTATACCTGTACCGATCTTTGAACTACAAGAGTAAGCTCACCTTACCTTTTTCGTGATATAAATGTTTTAATGCTTTTGTCATTTTTACACAATATAAATACAAGTATAAATACAAGCTAGAGCAACTGAATAAACTAGCATTTAAAATGCAGCTCACTGGAGGGTTGTGCTTTTGTTAGAACTGGCTTGTGGGCACCACATGTGGTCCTGGGGGGCTACCTGGTGCCCATGTTGGTGACCCCGCAGCACCTGAGTGAAGTTGCCCCCCCCCCACCTTCTTCAAATCAGACGAAATTGGTGTCAAACGTTTGTGCAGCAAAAATTTTCATTTGTGCTCCTATCATTCTAAAGATATAACGAAAAATGTTCTCCAGGGGTCATCAAAATAATATTAATATTAGTTTGTAGAGGTCATCAAAGGTCAGTGAACATCTGTTCATGCTGAAACTGTGAACTTCATATAAATTATATGAAATTCACAGTTGAAATTCACATAAGTTGCTAACCTATGAATAATTTCATTTTAACCTGGAAAAAAATTACAGCGGCACAAACGAGAATTTTTTTCTGCACAAACGTAGCACAGTTGATTGACATCAAATTTATTTATTTTTGCAAATGTGAGCAGGGCCACACCTTTGATGACCCCTGGAGAACAGATTTCTTTATATCCTTAGTATGATAGAAGCACAAATGAAAACTTGTGCTGCACAAACCAGCACAAACATAGCCGAGCTGATTGATACCAATTTTGTCTGATTTCATAAAAGTGGGGGGTCTGGTTGACCTTTGATGACCTCTAGAAACATTTCTTTATATCTTTAAAATAATAGCGGCACAAACAAAAATTGTTGCTTCACAAACCAGCAGAAACGTTTGACACCAATATTGTCTGATTTGAAGGTGTGTGTGTGTGGGGAGGGGGGGGGGCAACTTTACTCAGGTCCCTGCAGCTCTGGCTGGATGTTTAGGGTTGTTCTCCCGATGGAAGCCCAGCCTCAAGTCTTTTGTAGGTTTTCACCCAGGACTACCCAGTATGTAGCTCCCTCCATTTTCACATGAGCTCTGACTAGTTTGTCCGTCTCAGCAATATTGTTAGTTTTACGTATTGTTAGTTTTCCTAATTTTTCTAATTTACATAACAAAACTGAAAAAAAGGCTTGTATTTGTGCTTAGACAAAATCTGAAGCATAGACGGACTGTTTTTTTTCACATGAAAGCCCATTTTGTGCACTGAAGTAAATGTAAAACGATTGAAGGGGCCTGGTGGACCCATCGCGCCAGGCTCCCGCCCTCTTCCTCCTGATGTTGCTCAGGAGAGTAACACACGAGAAGTTCAGCCACATTTGGTTTATAGCAATTTTGTCTTTTATTCTAATTTCCAATAAACAGAGAGTATACCAGTCCCTTATTTGTACAAAAATACCTGAACAGGATACAATGTGGATCCAGGAGCTGCAGAGACCGAAACGAAGCGAAGCCACGAGGGGCATGCAGAGAAAAAAAAAAAAAAAAAAAAACGAAAAGATTTCCGCTTTGTCTGTTTGAATTCCCTGAAAGGTTTATTCTGACTTCAGCTTATGTTGACTTCCACCCAACAACAACAACAACAACAACAACACGGCCACTTTCTCTGGAAGTCACCGCGCTCAGTGGGACGTGGAGCTGATGTTGGGCTCCAGTGAGGTTCGCTTCAGTCACGGCTAATCGTGTGTGAACGCAACGATTGGACGGATGTTGCTGAGGAGGCACCTGCTGACAAGTGTAGTCCAGAAAAAGAACAGGATCTTTGACGTTAGTTATGCACCTTAAAATATGACTACATGGATATAAAGAAATCACCTCGAGCTACAGCTTATGGTTGAACTACTTGTCATAAAAGTGTACAAAAGCTACTAGTAAGATCACCATGGATTAAATGGTAATGTGTGTGCTCTCCATGACCCCCCTCCCCCACCCACCCCCCATCCCCACATACATACACACATCAATCATTACATTTACTGGAGACGGAGTATTGCTTAGAAAATGGGGATTTTACAAGGTGTGCCATCAGAGTTAGATACTCTGACAGCTTGTCAGCTTATATGCTCTAATGTTCAGACAAAAATCCAGTTTGATCACAACAATCCAAAGAAAACAAAAAAACATTAGCCTTAATACTGTATATACTGTGGTGCATATGGCAAACATGTCAGCATACACGCGATCAAGTATTTAAAGAAAAACGGACAAAATGCATTGATAAATGGGCTTTTAAATCGATGGTACTACGGGTGAAAGCACAACACCCCCATACATAGTGATCTGTGACCTAGGTACAGTGTTACATCTACGTCTTCATAGCTTCACATACTCGGAAAACAGCCGACACTTGGAAGTCTGTGTCTGAAAACACTCGGACTTGTGTAAGGATTAGACGGCAGCGCGGCGGACGAGGAGGCGGAGGGGATGGAGATTTTGTGAGAGCAGCCGACCCTTCCTGCCGCTTCTCTCTCTGGCAGAGCGAGGAGCTTCGCAAGGCGAGAACCCGGGACCGCTGGGACGCAGCGCTCTGCAAAACTATCCGTGCGCTTTAAGCCTTTGCGTTTCGTTCATTTTAACGACGACAAAACGTGTGGAAGAAGGTGGTCTCCTCTCATGATAGCAAAGTGAGCCCAAATGTCGTTATGAGCTGAAGAAAGTAGATTCAATTCAAGGAGTTTGAATACTTGGTGCACAGTGGCGCGCTTGCCTTGCAGCAAGAAGGTCCTGGGTTCAAGTCCTACCCTTGCCCTGGGTCTTTCTGCATGGAGTTTGGATGTTCTCCCTGTGCATGCGTGGGTTCTCTCCGGGTACTCCGGCTTCCAACACAGAGACTGTTTGTCTCTGTGTTGCCCTGCGACAGTCTGGCGACCTGTCCAGGGTGTACCCCGCCTCTCGCCCAGTAGACGCTGGAGATAGACACCAGCAACCCCCCGTGACCCCATGAGGGATTAAGCGGGTCAGAAAATGGATGGATGAATACTTTTGCCTGCGCTGGCTACCGTCTGCTCTGAATCTATGTCTTTACTCGCTCTAGGCCGGCCGAGCAGCGGTGCTCCTCCGCCATGTGTGAAAAAGAGAGGAGTGAATAGTTTGGGCAGCCAAATACGTCAAACGTATGCATTTAAAGCCCTAGCTTACTGGCTGGACACGGTTGGGGGGGGGGTCCATCACTGGTGGAGCACAGAGCCAGATGGGAGGACCTCGGCTGACTGGTGACCTTAGCGGCTATATTATAGTTACATTTTGGACAGGGACTTTTACCACTTTGCTATCCCGCCAAACACGGTTGCAACTGTGGAGACTGCGGCGTACAAGTCGGACGAATCTGTCGATGGAAATGTTGCTGTCGGTTTTTGCTGATTCGACGCAGCGCGTTGCCCTCAGCGCCCCTCTGTCTTAGCGAGGAGGCCACGGTGTCCCTCGGCGCCGCTGACAGCAACTTAAACAGAAGCGTCACGAAACTACACAAGCCTGCTACATTTCATTATGATAGTCTAGTCTTTCGTCGAGTTTTTCCACCCCAGTTTCGGTTCTGCTTGGTTTTTTTGTCACCCTCTCCAATTGTATCAGAAATGTCCTGACAGAAGTGAGGGCGGGTTTTATTCTCTTATGAACAGTCTGCTCAGAAAAGAAAGAAAAGGGCCTAGAAAACGCCAGAACAAAGCACGACCTTAACTCAAACACGTCTGATCCTTACATTATTGCACATTAAAGTGCTTAAATAAATGATAAAAATAACACTAATTGTCACATTTGGGAAGCTGGAACTATAACATTTGGCATTTTTGCTAAAACAAAAGTTCTGAAATAGTTAACTATGTTATTCAGTGTTGGGAAAATGACGCTATTTTTGACGAAATCTGGCATGCAAAACCCAATGTTTAGTAGGGAATGCCGGACGAAAAACGAAAAGTCCTCTGAAGATGTTAGATAAATCTGGTTATTGTTGCATTTTTACAAGCATTAGGACCGCCTACTCAAGGAGGCATCAGATTTTCTTAAATGAAAGTACAGACATGGGTAATGTTTATATGCACAGCAGTCCTCCCAACCTCTGCCCTATAATGGGACAACAGCCTTATTACTGTGTTCATGAGTAGCCTCTCTTCAGCTCATGCCACAGATTTTCTATAGGATCTGATAAATAAGATGGCCGTTTTGAGCTAGTTGTTACCCTGACTGGAGAGAGACGGGCAAGCTCTGGCATGTGGTCATTCTCTTGTAGGCATTTGCTAACCTATTAAGATAAAAACATGCCTGCCTTACTTGAATGGCGTCTTGTTTACTGCATTTTCTACTGGCTGAAAAAAAAAAAATCAGGCTTCTGTGGCATGTCCCATTTATTCCCCACAGAAACAAAGCTGAGACTGAAGTGTTTGTGGATCTGGGTGACGCTTCTAGGATCGGTGTAGAGTTAGGCGCCATCTCTGAATTCAACCTTTCATAAAGTGACGGCAAAGACCGCTTATTGCGGAAGTCCAAAAGTGCCAGTTCAGTAAAAAATAAAAAGTTAATTTTTACATGATTACCATATTTAAATCTGTCTGGTTTAACATCAAAATACTGCAGTGCATGCAAACAAACCCACTGTCATGTTTGCTGTCAGCTTTAAAAGATCTTTTCAACAAATTTGGAGGCTATAGTTCAAGACTTAAGATTGTTGCCTGTATGCTAAATATGAAGCTGCTATCTTGGTATAGAAAATATTACTGTTTAAAAGAGCTACTGTCAGCATAAAACGTAGAGAAACATACCAGACATGGGGGATGTGGACAAAAAAATAAAAATCAGGCCAGGAAAAAGAAAATCTATGATTTTGACAAACTAGCACCAGAAATGGAGATCTGGAAACTTTGTAAAAAAAAAAAAAAAAACTAAAAAAAACAAACGTGCGTTTTCATTTGTGTAACTTAAAGGTCAGTTCATAATCTCAGTAAAATTCAAGCTTTTGTTCAATTTAAATCTCAGATTATTTTAATAAACTTACAAGCGTAAATAAAAAACACTCCATATTTAGCATACAGTTCTAAAAGTGGCAAAAAAAAAAAAAAAAGCAAGAAAAGTAATTTCCCAAAATCTAGCGCTATCCCTCGACATACTGGTTCACATCATCACTCGCGACGTCCTTCCACCCCTTCCAATGGCAAACGTCTCACTGTATGTGCATTTTAAGATAGCTCCTTCAATTTCATACACATGGCTCATCATTTTCACTTAAGGCAAGTGAAGCTCAGTCGACTACGCAGCTCCCCCGACGACTGAGTTCACATTTCAAGTCATTTGTTCAAATTCCATATTTAAAGTTAAAAACAAGAACAAAGTTACGAGAGTGCTTTTGTTGCTTTGTACGAGGGAGCAGTGGTCAGAGTCCAAACGGGACAGCTCCAGCCACAATCAGAATGATTCAAATGTGCAAGCACTGAACTCGGATTAGACTCAGGAAAGGAAAAACAACATTCGAAGACAGATTCACCCACAAATATAACCCTTCTGATTAAAAACAACGACGAAAACAAAAAAGATATGGTAGAAGCTTGGGAGTGGACGATTTTCAGGAGTCTATATTCCTCCTCTTCCTCGGAGTCTGGAGGCGCTGCGGCCGGTTCAGGAGCACATTCGTTAGTGGCGGTGTTATTGCTGCGAGCCACGCTGGGCCAATAAGATGCTCCTAAACCTCTCTGATAGGAGCTTCCTAATCAGCTGCTCCCACGCCGCTGTCATCCAAATGGGGCCTGGTGGGGAATTCACGCGCCCGCTTTGCAGAAACAGAGCGGGGGAGAAAGAGGAGGGCAGCTTCATTTAGCTAGAGAGCTGTTGTCTGTCCGCCCAGGAGTGCAAAACTAGTTCTGCATTGAATCGACATGAATAAAAACAGCATTATATGACATCAAGTAATTGACTCTACAAGACAGGCTTGTTAGGGCCTTCCTGGTTAAACATTCCTCTGTCCTTTTTTTTTTCTTCTTTTTTAAGCGAACCCTCGCCACTGCTCCTCTCTTCTCGCCTACGGCCGCTCCCTCCGTCTGTCCCAACTGTTGTCTGAACTGCTGTGGAGGCGACGGGGATTGGGGGGGTGGGAGATGGGGGGGTCGCACCAGGGGGATTGTGGCTACGTCGCTTCCAGCCCGCTAAGGTGTTGAGGAGAGAGGGACAGGGTGTCAGCTTATCCAGACTGGACTGCACAGGTTGAGAAACCCCCCCTGGATCTCGCTCGGTCAGACCCAGGCAGGTTCCCGTCCATCCCTGATAATCGGTGAGGAAGTCAAGAGGGTGGTGCTCCCTGCTCACCCCGGTGACGAGGGAGCGAGGGTGGGGCGGGCACCACAGCTTATCCGGCCTGGAGGAAAGGTTGGGGGAGGGTTGAACGACTCAGAGCGAGAGATCCGTTGAAAAAGACCCTCAAAGCTCCTGCTGTAAAGATGTCCCTTTAGTGGTCTTGTGTTTTCACAACTTTTGGTGTTCAACAAATCTACCGAATCTCCGAGAAACACCACAGGAGCCGGACAACTACGGGACAACGCGCCGCCGTCTGAACGCGGCGATAAGGCGGGGGGGAACCACAAAGCGGGGACCACGCTGTCAGCTCTTGCAGAGTTGGTCACGTCCCAGAAATAGCGGCCCTGCTTTTCTCTTTCTCTTTAACCCCGCTCAGGTGGTGAGGGGGCGGGCATGGGGGGGGGGGGATCTTCTCATGTGCAAAAAAAAAGGGGGGTGGGGGAGGCTGTGTCAGGTGGGGGAAGTGTCACAAGGCCACAGCGGTGCAGGGGTGTTTGAGCTTGCAGGGCAGCACGCCTCTGTTGAGCTGGTAGAACTCCACCAGGTGGATCAGGTCCGTGAACTTGGTGGCACCGTCGTCGAGGCTGAAGAACACCTGGCCGTCCTCCTCAACCTGCAGGACAGAGCGGCCGTCACATTTGTCACTTTAAAAGGTTCTTCACTTATTATTTATTTATGCAAACCAGTCTACAACTTTACTTTTTAGCTTTAGTACAGAAATAGTGCTGAACGTTCTATATGCTTCTGAGCATTTACTCTGTCTGTCATGCTGGATTTGTCTTCAAGAAATCTAAGTTAAGGGGCTTTTCCTGGAGGTCCTGACAATCACGCCAACTGATAATTTAACATGCTAAAACTGATTTAAAATGTAAACTCGATAATAATGTCTTCTTTGCTATAAAATGACAGTAAAAGCCCGTTTTACAGTCACTTCGTTTCTCTCAGACACGGAGTGACGCTGCCTCTGCTCCAAATAAAATCAGTAGCTGTTTTTACATGCACTAAATTTCACGAGCGGATTGAAATGAATTTGGATTAAAAAACAAAAACAAAATGTAACGATGTTACCGTTTATATGGGCACACAATCAATCAATCTGATCATGAAGTATGTTCATATACACCTGGCTTTATTCAGATTAGAACCACTCTGACAGGCGCAGTTATCAAATTTCCCTAAAGAAAACCACAGAAGAAGAACTTCCGTCTTTGTTGAATAACAAAAATAACAAACAAAGCAGTATTGTATGAGTTTGTTTGTCTTCCTGGCGTCCAGGCTTGGACATGAACCAGGCTCTAATTGAAACGTTACTGAATAAATAATCATTTTAAGCTCCTGTAATGTTTCGACTAGAAAGGATGTATCGGGAGACCAGACAGTTTTGCTTCCCTACGTATCTCCGCCACTCAACAATGTGGAAATACGTCACGTTGACGTCAGGGCGCACTCAGGTCAGTTTGCCAAATTCAGAATAACCTGATCCTGACAAGCGTTTACATGCACGTTGATCGTATTATCAATTGGCATAAACAACTCGTTTTATTCAGATTACAGTTTTACTCCGTTTGATCTTAATCTAATCACAATGTTCTGATTGCCATGTTTACATGGCGTTTTTATTCCAATCGGCCCTTTATTCCTATTACTTTTTGCCATTATTTGCATAAGTGCAAGGGAAAAAAAAGCTTTATTAAGTTTTTATGTGACAGTTTGACACAAAGTAGCAGTTAATTGTGAAGTAGATACAAGATGATATATGGCTACAAGGATTTTCTAAAAATAAAAATCTAAAAAGGTATTGTGTGTATTTGTACTTAGACTTGTCTCGATATTTTTACTGTTTTGGGCTATGTTGCCATCAGCTTTGCCCATCAAGAGACTGAAATGTGTGCTCCCAGTTTTATGCAAAAACAGCTCCAGAGGGATGTTGTTTCACAAAAGCAGAATTTAGAAATTCAGGCTAAGAGATGAAGCCAGGCTTGACCTAGTGAGATCAGAACATCCTGGTTTTGTCTGTTCCACGCAGCCCAAACCAGGCTTGGGATGTCTGACCGTGTCAAGCCGGGTTTAAGTAATTCAGGTAAAGGCTGTTTTCAGGAGACCATGAGGTCGATCACAGATTCACTGATGCTACACTGGATGAGTTGCGTGTGCCACACCTAAAACTAAATAAGAAACTTTTAATGGAGGCTTATGAGGGCTTAAATCACATCATACTCAAGAAAGGAAACACTGCCGCTGTTATAAAGGAAGAGACATGCGTTTGGAGCTCTTTATGTGGCAGACAGGTGTTACACTAATTTTCATGACTCTGACGCAGTGACACTAGAGGGCGCCGTTTCGCTGACCCTCTTCATAACTCCCGAAAGAACAGCTGTAGAGCAGTACAGGGATGACACTTTTTCAAGAGACAAGCTTTGCAAAGCCATGTTCACCTCATCAGATTTTAATAGTGGCATTTAGCACTTTGGGATTTGTATTAATATAAAGTGCATTATAAATCAAATTTATTATTATTATTATTATTATTATTATTATTATTATTATTATTATTATTATTATTATTATTAATTAATTAATACAAAAATAGTTTGTTTAAAAACATTGAGCACATAATCTAAAACAAATGAAAAAGGTTAATGAACAATACCCGATATGAAACAAAATAACCTATTCATGACTTATTAAACATAACATTCTTTCGTTTAGTTGTTTTTAAGGCTACCAGGCCTTATTGTTTGTATATCTTTTTATTTTGGGGCTGTGATTGCATATTGAGTCTGTGCACTTTGAGGGGCACTATGTTTGCTCTGGAGGAGCTCTTCATCAGCCATTAATCTAATTCCCTCAAAGGCCTTTCTGTCAGACTTAGAACAGCAGTCGAACAGTAACAAGGCCCACATGGATACTTATAAAGTTTATAATAGTATGCACTACCATTATAATACTAAAATAATAAAACGTACTTTACTGAATGGCAATATGACTCGGTGGTATTTTAATGTAGCCAAATAAAAAATATAAAAACATTCAGATAAGAAAACTGACTGACTGACAAAACCTCTATAGCCTATATGGTGGTTGTCCTGCCAAGAGGTGAAACTCCGTCCAGGTCTCCAGTCAGGTCTTCTTCCAGTATGGCCCTGTACTTGGCTTCATCAATCTTCCCATCAGACGTTACGAGTTTCCCCAGATCCCTTTACTTATTTGGGGTAAAACTTTTCCAGCAAACAAAGCTGTCAATGTTCTCTCTCCTAAGGCGAACTGCAGAAAGGACTTCTTATGGCACTCTAGATTTGCTGAGTGCACAACTAAAAGTTGCACAGAGGCTTCAACCTGAGCTGTGGCCCTCTGCAGCTCCTCCAGAGAAACTATGGTCCTCTTAGATGCTTCTGTAATGTGCACATTGCTTGGCCTGTCACTTTTGGTGGATGGTCATAGCCTAGTAGGGTTAGGGTTGCAGTTGTGTCATTTTTTTAGATGATGGACTGACCAGAGCTCTGTGAGATGTTCAGAGTTTGGGTTGTTGTTGAACTCTATGTTCAACTTCTCCACATTTTCATCTCCAACCCGTCTGCTGTGTTCCTTGATCTTTATCAAGCCAATAGAACAGAATAGTCTTTATTGTCATTATACCCAAGAGGCACAGCGAAATTCACTGCTGTTCCAAGAAATCCCTGGTAACTGGATTTATCCAGAGATTAAATTACAGGCAAGATGAATCTATTTACCAATTAGGGGATTTCTAAAAGCAGCCGGTTGCACTGGCTCTTATTCAGGGGTATGAAAAGCAGCTGAATACAAAAAATAAGACCCTTTTCGCAAGTGTGCACTTCTTTATGTTGTTCTGCTAAGGAAAATAAAAATACTTTGAAGCTTGTGATTGTAATGTGACAAAATCTGAGGCCTTGTCCACACTTTGGACTTTTGCCTTTCATCCACACACAAACGGCGCTTTACACCCTTAAAAACGAATGATTCTGAAAACTCTGGCCAAAGTGGAGATTTCTAAAAACGTGGTTTTTGAGCCTGCGTGTGTACATGACAAGACTGAGTTTTAGTGTCCGCCGCATCACGGCGCAGCGTCACATACGTGCGCCCATTGTTATAGACTTGGCCATGCAGTGGAGTAGAAAAAGAATGCTGTCAGAGAGGTTTCTACGTTGGTGTTGTGATTGTTTACGACATGTGTCTAATCAATATTAAACTGGAAAAATTCACTAGTTTATACCTCTGGTCGTTCATTTCTAACGTTACCGCGGCACCGGAGCATGCCCCCTCGGTGTTGAGACTTCAAAGTAAAAGCATACATGGATCATTATAAACATTACAGCTGGTTCAGACGGGCAATGGTGGGTTTATACGGGTTTGTGTGGATGAAAACCTTTCTAAAAACGATCCTGTGTGTCCGGTGTTATTTTTTAAAACGATGCAGGGATATATTTGTTTTTATATAGACCCGGTTACGTGTGTTCAGGGCCTGAAAAAGTTCAAACCTACCAACCAATCGAGAAACAAAAACAACACATATCTCAGTTTGGACTATTTATATAACAGAATGTTCCGGCTCTCCAAAATATACCTACAAAATGTAATTGACATGGTTTTACCTTTTTTCTACAACTTGAATTATTGGAAGCATCAACGTCACTAATGGAAAAACTGAAAATCTTTAGCTGTTTTATTTATTAATTGGCTTTGCAGCAACGTAAAACTCGTTCTGCTGTGCTGGGGCTGTGTTGCTTTGCTTCACTGACCGGTAGGATCTGGAAGTGCCTGATCTTCTGGTGATGGCACAAGGTGAGCACGAATGCCTTGGGATTACTCTGACTGTCCCGCAACAGGAACAACCTGACAAGACAGGAAATATTTGGTCAGTTATATGAGGAGTAATGTTTACAGACAGACAAATACTCGATGGAACAGCAAGTTCCTTTAATCTTTTCAGACGTGACGCTGCCAAGCCAAAGAGCCATTTTAGACACAAAGGAATGTCAGCAGTGGGAATATATTAGCAAGATACTTTACCCTTCTTAGCTACATTTCACACAATCTCTTACACATGCATTAAAACTGGATGTTTCATACTATTCCCACTCACCCATCTACTTGGCCTTGTTGTATTATCATTTTGTGGGCTTCCTCCCTCATGATACGGCCATGGAACCACACTTGTGTCCTGTGGATCACTGGGAAAAGGGGGGTAAGAAAAAGGATTTTCTAGAAAACAATTCACTTCAGATATTTGTCTATTTATCAGGCATGAGTGTATCCATGGGGTCAGACAGGCTTGATGATTGCTTTTATTTCTGGACCAGAGAGGTGTTAGGGGGTTCAGTGGGACTACCTGTGTTCAGAGTGGATGGGTGCAGGGGGCTGGGGCTGCCCAGGACATTCATGCGGTGGGTTCTTTTCTGCAAGAAAAAAGAAATAAAATTGTCATCACATTAAATACACAAATAAAGGAGGAATTTGTCTTTGGGCTTTTATATATTTGTTTCCTTTATTTGTAAACTTTAGCCAAAACAGCTAGAATTTGTGAGAAAGGAGTAAAAATTAGATTCTTCAACATGAAATGATAGGCCATAATTAAACGGAGAAAACTACGACCTTTAGGAATGTCTCTAACAAATGGAAGTGAGTCAAGCTCCAGAATGGGTTGAGGTGACCCCGCCAGGCTAGCGTCAAAACGTAGCAGCTGCTGAAAGTTTGCCATTGAACTTCAAAGACCGTCTAAACTTACTTCAGTGTTAACGTGGGATGAAACAATCTTCGTTTTTATTCTCTGCACTGTGGTATAATGTCAACGTGGCAGGCCTAACAGAACGTAATGCTGGAAACAACCTTAAAACATAGTTTAAAAAAAATCACTTCAGTGTTAGTATAGAAACTATTAGAGAATGGTTTGTCTGATAACACGACAACAGGAGAAATAAACGTTGGAAACACTCAGCAGGCTGCAGCTGAGGCTGCTGTGACATCTGACAGTCGAGATGCAGACTTGGTCTTCGGTTTAATGTGAATAAATTAACTAATAAATGAGTCAGATGTTGAACTCTGCCACTAAAATCCACAAAGGACAAGTAGTTTGTTGGCTTTATAACGCTGCTTTTGTTCCGAGTCTGGTAGTCTGCTTTCCGTTAGGCCAAGTCCGAGTCCAGTTGGTCTCGACTGGTATTGCCTGAAATAGTAATCGTTGGAAGAAATTTCTGGTCAAGACTTGACTGCATTTATCTGAAACCTAAAACATAACCCTGCAGAGAGTGCTTTCCCCAATGGAACGTGTTACCAAGGCAGTTTCTCTAATTGCTGATCATTAAACATCGGTCCCAGCCCGGGGCCCGCATGAAAAACACTAGTGGGGAGGATTGATGCCTAATAAGGGAGCGGTTTTATTGTTGTCAACGTTTTTTTCTTAGGGAGAAGTAGTTCAGTTCCCACAAGTTAAATACTGGATTAATTTATGTTCACACTTCACCCCTGAACTATCTGAACTAAAGTCCCACTCACATAAACTAGTTCTCATTCATTAATCAATAGTTTGTCTTTATAAATCACAGATCATGACATCATGGGCTAATAAGCATTTAATTATGACAGATTGCAGCATTTGGAACACGGAGGCTTCCTACTAACTCATCTGTTTATTTCTCCCCACTTCTCCCTTTGCTCAGATTCTTAGTTTGCGTTGGCCGAATTCCTAATAAAGATACTCTCACTTACACGTTCCCTTGATTTAGTTGTCAGAAAGAAAAATGAGTGTAATTCTGATGGAACGTCTGCTCATTAAGAGTGGATTTTTAATTGCGGCCAGCCTGGGAGCATAATGTCCTCGCTGATGAGAGTCCTGGTTCTGTTTGAGGATGTCAGCTCACAGAACTGTGACTGCAGACCTGGTATGATCTACAGCCTTTTAAGGTTTGGGCATGAGCCTTCAGTTTATGTTGCTGCGTTTAATGTGAGGACTAGATGATAAATGATGGGTTATATGATAAAGATCTGTGTTAACGGCCCGAGACTATAAAGTTTGTCCTAAGAGTTTCTCTCTGTGTGCAGCTTTGGCTTACTACCGGAGAGAGGGCCGTTTAAGGATACCAGGGAGAGTGCTTCTTGCATTGAAGTGACAGCCAGCTGTCACATAGCACCAGAGCATTAAGTTCAGAGATGTTATTGTCTGAATGTATGTCTCATCGGTGTCAAACACATCCTCGGGAGTGTAAGGAATACCAGACAGGAAGCAACGAGTAAGGCCAAAGTACTGACCTAAAACAAAGTCAAACGAGAAAATTGCCGTCTTTTTTAGTCGTTTTTCCAGATGCTAGACCTGCTTACCCTCCAAGTTTGTCCCTCCTCCAGGGCGGCGCTCTGGGCCTCGACCGGGTTGTCAATAACACGGCCGGTCCTGCCCGAGAAGTCCATGGCCACCAGAGAGTTCTCGGACACGCTCCGCTGTAAAGGTGGAGAGAGGAGGCAGGCGGGGGAGGGGACGCACAAGAAATGGGGTTGAGTAGAAGTGATTGGAGTCGGGGGGGGGGGGGGGGGGGGGGGGTAGAAAAAGGTCAGAGGTCAAACAAGCCAGACACAGTCACTGAAGCATGACAAATCCTGTCTGGACACAGACCCACTTCAGTCAATCCACAAGCGCTCCTCTGAGGAAAAGCTCGAGCCTCTCCTGGATTTCTGATCGTGTCGCTTAAATCATTCAGGTTCCCTTTGAACTTTTTCTCTTCAGTGAGGAGAGAAAAGGCTTGGCTAAAAAACAAGTGGCTCTTTTTTTTTTTTTTTAACTGCCATTTTCAAACTAAAGCCTTTTCTTCAATACATGAAATATCTTTGAATTGTTCAGAAACTACTGTGAAATCAAAGCCAATGTCAAGAATTGCAACCAAAAACATTTATGACCTCCTTTTCAAACTTTAATTTTTTATCTAGTTACAGTCATCTCTCCGTGTTGTAGTGGGCTAAGTCTGCATCTCTGAATTTAATTGCAGTTGCGTCAGGAAGGGCATCCGCCATTAAAAACTCATAGGGATTTTATGCGATAAACACAAAGTAGTGTACAAGTATTAAGTAGAAGGATCATTTTTCACATCTGAGTAGTGTGGGGTACATTAGTATTCAATCCCCTCAGTTAAAACTTCGTACATCCACCTTTTGCTGTTGCAGGGCCTTTGGGGTATGTCGCTACCAGCTTTACACGTCTAGAGACACTGGATGGCTCTTTTGCCTCCTCTTCTTCATGAACCAACCAACAATGAGATTAGACGGAGAACATCTGGTAACATCAATATTCAAATCTGACCAAATATTCTCAATTGGATTTAGGTCTGGCCTTTCACATAATTATGCTTTGATCTAAACCGTGGGCCTGTTAATCAACAGAGGGGCAGCATCTGGGACGACACCAGCTTGTGTTTTTACAGCCTTACAATAACTTAATGCATTGAATAGAATAACTAGCAGCTTTAAATTATACTTCTGATTTACTGTCACTGCTTGAGATTCTTAGACCAAACTTCACAAACAGGCAAAGTCAGTGTATAAATCTTTAGAGTTCCAGCACAAAGTTTGTTTGGGCTGTAATGGGCTTGTGATTTAAGTGAATTCAGAATCTCTTATAAGGAGCTGACTGAGACTTTTTCCAACACCTCGGGGTGTGATGGTTTTTTACCCGGTGAGACACGGCACACGCGTGTGCTGCAAATGAGCCGGCTTTGTTTCGTGTGCAGTTTTAACTCAGCCCTGGAAGGGGGTATGGGTCAGATGTACTGAGGTGTGATGGCCGTAGCCACACACTAGGGTTGTCAAAGGTATTGATACTCTAAAACTTATCAATATGCAAATGCTGCATCTGAATACAATACTAATTTTGCATGGTATCGATACCAAATATTTTGCATACGAGACAAACGAAGATGGAGCCTGTATGCCATCAGCACTTTAAAGTGGTGGCAACCAAGTCCCCGCTGCCTCCGAGTGCGAGCCCTGCAAGCTACCATGGTGCAAGATCGTACACCTCTGAGTTTTTGTAACTTGCTGCGCGCTGCTTACCTGACTCCGCCAGATAGATTTGCTCCGCATATCCATCTGGAAACCTTCCGTTGAAGTAATTTTGGGAAGGGGCGAAAATACTGGTTAGCTGATTGGCCTATGTTGGTGATAGACGGGCCAAATGAACCAATCAGATTCGTCGTCGCTCTGTGACGAGCGACGACGAAAACACAACCTCAAGCCAAGCTACTCTTGCTGCTGCAGGTAAAGGCTCGTTAGCTCAGCAAAGAAATACTCTGTAATTCCGATAAAACTTGCTCGATAGCCACGCTAACGCTAGTTTCATCGGCTGAAGCCGCCATGTTCTTTAGACTGAACTGACGCGCTTCCCGTTGCGTCACACCTCAACCCGCCTCAACGCTGATTGGACGTTCGTTTGGTGAACGGCTCCAAATTTTCTTTAACGGAGAGTAGCCAGACTGATCTGCGAGTGAAACCTTGAAAGCTCGCGAGATCAGGATGGTCTCACGAGGCTAGCGCGCTGCGTGCATGCAAGTTACATTTGAAATGGGGGGGATTCGAAGGAGCCCTCACCGAACAAATTTGCCTGTATTGACATCAAATGGCCCAGAAGTTATAAGTGGCACAATTTTGTTCATTGCTATGTTGTTACCGCTTATTCTGTGACTAAAAACAGCATAGCTACACATATTATTGGCAGACTTTCAGAGGTGAGTTTATTGGCCAAGTTTGTGGGTACAAGCAAGGATTATGATTTCTGTTTCCATCACTTGCAGTATAAATCAAGTCTAAAACAACAACAACCCACAGAATGTAAAATATTTACCTGGTTGGGTTTTGTTATCCAGTTTTTTTATCGTTTGTTTTTTTGGCCCTATTCTGCTGTGTTGTTAAGGTCTAATTCCCTCTTTTTGGCTTCTGGACTTAGATGTTTTAAAACACCCAATCTCTAGAAAATCTGGATAAAGCTTTAATACAGATCCTTTAAATCCCAGTTTTTGATCAGGAATGCCTTGATTTCACAAAATAATAAAAAATATAGGCATATGAAAGCTTTGTTTGGCATCTACAAGAAACCCAAACCTGAGAAACTTGGGTTTACTGTCCAAAGTAAAAGGCTCGAAAGGTCAAAAAGGCAATGATACTGACTTTATTTCTGAAGGATCGTTAATGTAACTCAACAATGAGAAAGATTGACGCTAAAATCATGATTGTCTTCCCGTTTTGTTTGCCACATCAACAGATATATTTTAATGTCACTAAAAGGAAAGGCCATCATCTAGATGAATATCAGTTCAGAATTTTTTTTTTTTTTTTTAATAAAAAAAGGCTAATTTCCAACTCTTTCCCCTCCCATCCTCTGTGTGTGTGTATAAAAAGCTGATTTTTTTATTTTGGGGGATTTTTTTTGCGGCTCTAGTGGCTCGCTGCCTTCACTCTTTGGTCCCTAACACACCATGTAACACATTTTTAGCACAAATATTAAACAGGCTTTGGTAGCCCAGGGTTGTGGGTTTCCTAGTGAAGATGATGAACCATCAGCTCAATACTAGATCAGTGAAATGGTCTTTGCCAAGTAGGTAACAGGACAGCTGCGATAGGATGATGGCAGAGAGGAGATCCTCACCACAGGCGCAGAGAAAGATGTGTTGTTAGCCTTCCTGTGTTGGGGCACATTGTAGTTCTGGTACAGGACAATCCCATACTGTAGAGACAGGAGATGAGATGCTATCAGGTCTGAATGCCATGAAGCCCAATCCAGCAAATAAACAAAGAGCCCTTACTTTGAGCAGTCGGAAGGCAGTCATCCAGCATGTCCTGCTCTGTTCGTCCTCGGCACACAATATCTTCAGCTCCTTACAGTCACTCCTGGCTTTATTGGGCTGTCAACCAAGCAGAGGACACAGCAGGGTTTAAAATTAACGAGAAACACGTTGTGAACTCAATCACAGCCAGGCCCAGCTCCTGCGGCATACAAAGATCGTCACACTGTTGTGTTTCATAACACCGGGTCATACTTTAATTATCTTAATGTGCACGACATGTTTTTAGAGGCAACAGGGATTTTGACAGCCAATATTATGAAATATTTCAGTCTTGAAAAGTCACAGCTTCCCACAGTATCTGTAATGAGACATAGAAGCTACAATCAATCCTTTCACAGCGATCTTTAATAATCACTGAAAAATGAATATTAAAGATTGTTTAACTGCTTGTTAAAGGGGACATTTCATGTAAAATGTAAATGTTTTGAGTCGTCTGAAGTTACTACAAATATTACAGCTTTGCTTTTGCCCCCAAGGTTGCAAATATTTTATTAATTGAGTTATTGGGTGAGGGTCTCTGTATCCTACAGATACAGCGCAGGTTATTTTTATTGGCACCACATGTAAACATACGTTAAAAAAAAAATACCTAAAATAATTTCAGCTTTTACTTCAGTAGCATAATCTCACATCCATCCTTTAAAGTACATTTATTTATGCAATAAATAAATGTACTTTAATTAGGGACATTTACATTTATTAGGGTACATTTATTTATTGGCATAAAACAAACCTCTTTTCCTATAAGTAACATTCACCAGTGGGACAATTATAAGTACCCCTAACAATACATTGAAAATAAATGTAACTACTGTATTTTGTTAGTTTTGCTCTAGTTTTTAAGTTGATCAGAGTTTATAGGGAGTTTTAATAAGTAATCCATGCCTTGTTGTATATCCTGGGGTGTAAATATGACGTGACACAGAGGCTCATGTCTTTCAGCCACAGGCCACTAAGCTGGACAAGAATCTACATTTATCTCGCCTCCCCACACAGTTCATACAGCTTTTACAGAAAAATTAAGCTTTTCAGCAACAATACCACTGTGAAACAATGATTATTAAAGAAAGCCGCTCATATCCACTGTTAAGTATGGAGGAGGCCCTATGATGCTGGCGTGGATAACAGTCCACTGAACTGTGCATGGCATCATAAACTCTTTGAAAAAACAGAACATTTTGAATAAAGATCTGGTGAGCTCTGACAGTAGATGTGTCGACATTTGGTCTTTCAACTGAAAAATTATACAACACGTAGAGCTGGGCGACAAAATGATAGCAATATGTATCTCAAAATCTTTTTCCTCAATAGACACATGAGAAAGGGTCGATACAGACCTTCAATTCAGAGATAAGAGGAATAGCTGCGATAATAACATAATAGCAGTTGTTCTGCGATGGACCAATGCGGTACCGCGCACGTGACGTCACCGTCTCAAGAGCAACGCCCCTTTTGCCGCTTAGGTAGGGCATACAGGAGAGAAAGCACGGATAACTCAGCTATTACAAGCGCAACAGAACCAGCGATATGACCGACTTTACAGCCGTTAAACTTTCCCAAGACGATGTCCCAGGCACACGGTTTACTGGTCGCACTGTCGAAGAACACACCAACCTTCAGCTCAAACGATGGCTTGAGGTTCGAGGGCTTAAAAAAAAACGGAAAACTGGCCGAGTTGATCGAACGGTAAGCTTTGTTTTTTTTTTCCTGCGCGGCGATCATGGCAGCGTCGGCCGTTTTTTTTGTTGTTGTTTGCAATCACCGTCCAGGAATGGGTATATGTTTAATGTTTGTCTCATTTGAAATGTTTTTGAGTAAGCCTGGTAGCAGGCTATCATGTTAGCGCCTGCTACCATGATAGCCTATATGCTGTCATGGTAGCAGGCGCTACTTTATTAACATGTCGGCCACCAAAATACTCTTAACTTGACTTGATGTCGCTGGAATTGGGTCAGGATGTTCTTCGGTTGTGCCCTTTCCTCCGACAAAATGCTTGCTACATATGTACTTGAATTTGGTAACTTTTTCCGGGTTGAACTGTTGTGTAGGCCGACCGCCCCGGTGTTCCAAGCGTACACATTTTTCCTTGGCAGTCTTGAAGAAAACATCCTTCATATGCGGCCGATCGGCGTAACTCGAGTCGCTGTTGCACGTTCCATAGCAACAATGTTTAAAAACCATGGTCTTAGATTTGGAAAAAGCAGTCGTTTACCGAGTAAAACCTAGGCTAACGCACGTCTCTTTTACAGCGACACAGCGGCGGACTATGCAAGCATGCCCTACTGCGTACCACGTGATGTGACGTCATCGTGACGTTGTGTTTCTAAAAATAGCTCGCGCGCGGTACCGCATTACGCTGCTGGAATAGAGCCGCGCAAAGTTAGGTTAGCACAGTAGCAGCTAATGTTTGTTCACCTGCAGCCTTTAGTTAACATGTGGAACATCACTGAATAAAAGAAGAAAACATTAGTGGCCCGGAAGAAGATGGAAGACATCATTAGCTATGCACAAAAGTTCAATATCGGATTGAAATGTATTTGGCTTAAAAAACAAAAAACAATAGGATTGTACCATTTATATGGACACACAATCAAGTAATTCGATCATGAAGTGTGTTTATATACACCTGGCTGTATTCAGATTAGGACCACCGACAGGCGCAGTTATCAAATTTCCCAAAAGAAAACCACGGTAGAAGAACTTCCGTCTTTGCTGAACAACAAAAATAACTAAAAGCAGTATTGTACGAGTTTGTTTGTCTTCTGAACATCCAGGCTGGACATGAACCAGGTTCTAGTTACGGTTGAAATGTTACTGAATAAATCATTTTGATTTATTTTAATGTATCTAATAGAAAGATTGTATCGGGAGCACAGACACTGAATCAACATTTTTAGGTGGTCATCTCACACAATACACCTAGAGTAACCATCGGGGCGCTGAAGGGAAGAGATCATAGGAAGGACTCTGGACGACCTACTGCCACAGTTCTTAAAATGTGCTCCAATAGGAGTTTTTGACAAAGCATTCACCTTTACCACTTCTGGTAAAGGTGAATCTGAACTTCAGATGAGAACCTTTCAGGTTATTTTTCCAAGCTAGAACCTGGAAGGTTGATTTCTGAGAACAAATTGAGTATCCAATGAAACAAGATATTTCACGCCCGCTTGCAAAGCCGATGAACAGGAATGTTATCTTTGCTTATCGTGTGTGTTATTATCCATTGGTGAAAAAAATGTGCCACTATAATGGCATTTGGTAAATGTAGTTTTACTGGGGTGTAAGCAGACGTAAAGGTTTGAACACTGATCAAGAGAGATTATGGGATTGGCAGTGGCCAGCAATCCCTCTCTCAGCATGCTCCAATCTTGTCAAAGACTGCTGTCCTATTGGCAAGTAGAAGTTGTGGAAAGTATCAACCATACAGAAACAATTATTTTCAACATGGAATTGTTATCCCCACTAAAAATAAATGTACTTATATTAAATTTTTCTCCCCATACTAAATGTTTGGTTTGAGATTACGCTCGCTGCTGCAGTTACAGATTTACTTACTTTAAGGTCTTTGTTAAAGACCATGATGGGCTCATGCCTTAAAGAGGCGATCATACCACTTTCATTATTTATTCTCATCTACGGTCAATAAAAATGGACTCATCTGGTGAAAAAAAGGAAATATTTAGGCTTTTAATGAAACCTTTGAATCCCCCCCACCACCACCACCACCACCATGTAGTGTAAAAAAGAGCTGAAGAGGTTATAGGGGGCGACTCAATCTACCATCCAGGCTTATCCCGCTAAGCTTATCCCAGATCAGCAGGTGACCCACCACAGATAAAGCGTGGAGCATAGACTGTGTTTAACCCCCTGCTGGGGGATGTTAACCCTTGTGTCCTGACACAGACACACACATGATGCCATGTAGGCAAAGGAGCACAGGCTTTTGTTATTAAGAGGTTTTCCTAAAGATCAGAAGCATCCGCTTCAACCGGGATGGCTTTATTATGCAGTTCTGTGGAAGCTGCTCGGATCACTACACCCAACACCCCAGATCTTTCTTCTCTCGTGGACAACTCACTTAAAATGGCAGAATAAATTAAAAAAATTGATACTTTCCCATGTGCAGTAAACATGTTTTACCTTGATGCAGAACTGGTAGTCTGCAGGGGCGTTGTAAAGTTTCCTCCCGGTGATGATAGTATAAATGTTACTGTCCTCCAGATCTGAGAGCACCTGCAGGTGTCTGGGTTCCTGATGCGCAGTTACAAAAAGGCAACATGGCAGTCAGCTAAAAATAGTAAAATGCTCATTTGGATTTAGTTTCAGATTGAGTGCAGCCATGGTTTCTCACCTTGGATGTTCCTTTAGTTGAGTAATAAAGGCCTGAGCGTCGCAGGAACATGTAGAGCTTCTTCCAGGACTTTCTTCCTGGCTCCTTCACATAAAGATAGCCCTGGATCTCAGGACAGCTGCTGGAGTTCAGAAAGTTCTAGAAAGAAATTAAAAACAAAATTGCTCTGCAGTTAGAAACATGCAAGGGATAAATGGATTATGTACAGGATTAAATTAAGAAAATGAAGTCTAAGGAGCAGAATTATAAAGACACCTGTCTCCAAGTCACTTTTAGAAGAAATTTGCAACCATTTTAATAAACCTATTCACTAGCAGAATATTAAATTATTCCTATCAAGCTTGGACACTGTGATCCTGACTTATTTTTAAATTTTCTATGAATCATTATATACCATTTCTATACATTTTTCTTTTTGCACAAAATACGAACCTAAGATATATAACCTAATATGAACCCTTTGTGCCGTCATTTACACACATCTTATTTTTTGAGCTACAAAATTTTTAACTGACTAAAGGACATTTTACATCTTTTGATGCTTTTTTGTTTCAATGAGCGCTGATCTGTTGGAGGAAGAACATTGTCATAACCTTTACATTTGTTTCCATACGTGCAGGATCACAGGTTTTTAAAGCCTTTCGCACTAAAAGCCGTTTCCAGAAATTCAAGGGGCGAGTCTGGCTTACTGTTAGGATCGTCACTTCCTCATTTACAGAGTCTTTCGATAATGTTTATACCCTTTGACCATTTTCCCATTTTGCTTAGATGAGAGAATCTGTCGACAGGACAACTATTAGCTTTGCACTGCACAAATCTGGCCTTAATGAAGGAGAGGTAACAAGAAAGCTATTGTTGAAACTAATCCATGAGAAGTCTCCATCGCAGTTTGATACAAGCCAATGGGGACAATGCAAACTTGGAAGAAGGTGCTCTGGTCAGATAAGACCAAAATTTAACTCTTTGACCTGCATGCAAAATGTTATGAGCACGTCACTCTGAAAAATCTGCTCAACAACCTTAAACTCCCATCCACAGCTATGAACAAAATGGTTTAGATGAAAGCATATTAATGTTAGAAATACCTTTTCAGAGACCAGACCCAAATCCAATTCAATTTATGGCAAGACTTTAAAATAGATGTTCACAGATGCTCTTAATTTAATTTGACAGAGTTTGGTCCGTTTTGCAACACAATTGCAAGCCACACTTTTCAGTTTTTTACGAGATTTTAAACCATGTAATATTTTTGTTCACAAACCCACCCAAGCCCATTTCTTCACAAATTTGCACTACTTAGTGTTGGTCCAACACTTAAAATCCCAATAATACACGTTTATTTCAAGTTTGTGGTTGAAATGTGGCAAAGTGAGAAAGGCCCTAATAGAAAATACGTATTGAAGTGTGGCAATATTTACATTTGTGCAAACATTCCCCGAAATGACATTTGTTTTTAACCATAAAACGAGACTCTCGGCTTGGCCACTTCCTCACCTGTAAGAGCTGTGCCTGGGGGATCGAACCGTCAGACTCATGACACAAAGCCACCATGTGCTCTGGAAAAAAGTTCTGGATGGGAAAGAAAGACACAACCAGCATACTGACAATGAGAGTCAGCGAAAGGGACAAAGAAAGAGACAGTCACCTGAAACCACTTAGTGCATGCAAAGCTAAGAGAGGAGAGCATCTCTCTTTACAGAGTAGATCTGTGTGTGTGTGTGTGTGTGTGTGTGTGTGTGTGTGTGTGTGTAATGAACACAAGAACTCAAACACTAAGTGGTGGGAAGTGAAAGAGGGCACTCCAGCCTTGCAGTAGATGCAGTATGATCTCACCCGCTGATGTAATCCCCTTTAGCCAGCAGCAGCAGCAGCAGCGCCACTGTTAGCGTGATTGACAGACTGCAGCCAGCACTCTGGTGTTTTACTGTGCTCATTACCACAGGGCTGAGATCACCTGCTGGCTCCGACACACACCTAAATCACCCCGGCAGTAATGTCACTGTATACCCGGTCGACATGCAACAGCAGAGAGCCCCCCAGCTTAGCCCACCTCACCAAAAGATGTCATGCAGGACAGCAAACACTAGGTGGCTAGCACCTGATTACCAAGAAATTAGCTGTGTATCAAGCTGCGTTATTTCAGGTTTAAAAAAAAAAAGTGTGATATCATCTAAAGATGTCTCCTCATTCTTCAACAGACCCTTGTTTCAAGTTGTATTACTGCTTTTAAATGAAGGACTGGAACATCCAAGCACTTAGACCAGAGGTAGCTAACAAAGACTGTACAGCTCTGCTTTAAGGGGTATTATTCAATAACTCAGAATCTTTTGAATTTAGGGAGGCCACTGCTGCTCTGATGATAGGGACAAATTACAGCTTACAGTCTGACCCGCTTATTTGCTGTGAAGTCATTGAATGCTGAATATTTGACGGCTGTTTCAGATGTTGTTAGCGAATATTCCCAAATATGCACCTTTGACTTAAACAAAGCATACCTGTCTGTCTTCTGCTAGGAAACCGGCACTTTTAGCCGAAATTATAACAAATTGGCACAGCTGATTTTTATCCTCATTAATTTTACATAATCTGTTGTACTTTGGAACGACGACAACTTTTTTTTCCTCATGCTTGCATAACATGGAAAAGTTTTTTTCCTTCTGTTTTTCCTTTTTATCCCCTTTAAAAATGTTTCAGAATAAACAGGTTTTAATATCAGAAAAGATATAAAAAAATAAATAAAAAACAGTTTACAAAAGACGATTTTATTTTTTGAGGAAAAAGAGATAGAAAGAATAATTGCCCTTGTTTAGTCATGAACTTTACGTAATAAATTAAATCCTCATTAACTCAGATCCTTTTGAATTTTAATTAAATTTAATGATCTGAAACATTTTAGGATTACAAACAATTAGCTCTATTAAATAAAAAATAAAAAAACTTTCCCATTTTCTTCCCTTGATATTCCACTCCGAATATTTTAAGGAACAAGTTACTTCAAGTATGTCATGTAATCAACAACTTTATGGGTTTCAGGGTCAAAAATGTAATTCATTTAAAATGTTTACATTTTTCATGAAATTAAGAAAAGTGAGTGATTAGTGAGAGGCACTTTAAGTTAAACAAAAAAACAACATGATAAATGTTTGGATTGGAGTTTCACAGCAGTGTAAAAACCCCAGAACCTCTCAGACTGCGAGTAGCTCAGAGCATTCTGCACCAGCTCTGAGGCCGAACTGAAGGTATATGTTCAGTGCTTGTCAACAGCTGCTAGCCCGCTGACATACTGACCTAAAGCTGGTGAAACGTTACACCAAACATCAGCATGTGAGCATTGATTTATCGTCATTCGTGTGCATGTAACACGATAACGGCAGCATGTGCTGAAACGCAGCTTCACAGAGCAGCTCCAGTCCTTCGGGACTGACTGGGACAAAAATGTACAAACTATTAAAAGTAACATTTAGAAAGCTACGGGAGAAAAATGTACCGGTTTTAGCCGCTAGCTGTGTGTATTTAAAACTACCAAGGACAAAAAAACAACAAAAAAAACTGTAGGCACTCTGCTGCGGTGTTGTGTGTGTGAGAGAAGAGCTGCGTGCTAAGAGCCAGCAGTCACGGAGAGGTCATACCAGGGATACGGGAGACTCACCAGGGGGTTCCTGAAGAATTCATATTTGGCATAGTTCTTCCTGAAGAGGAATTTACTGTCGCTGCTCATGGAGGCTTGAACCTGAACCACCAGTTCATGGTCCTCCAGACACCTCTCTGTGTGAACACAGATGGCCACAGTTAGTCCCGTTTAACGCATCTGTGAGAAAAACCCTCTGCTCCAAAATCTGTTTCACGTGCAGCAGCAGTAGATGCCACTATATGTGACTTTATGCATCAGTCTTACATAGAACATTTGAGTCAGATACATAAAAGAAAACAAGTTGAAGTTATTTTACAGCTGAACAGCCCCTTGCAAAAGTGTTTCTTTCATAGTTTGTCGCATTACAACAACAGGCCATCATGTATTTTATGACTTAGGCCAACATTCGGTTTCCTGAGAGTGATGTTTTCGGCTCTTACTTCTTTGCTAAACAGCTTAAGCCCCAGCAAACTACACAGCGAGTGTCTGTGAACATCAATTTGGACTTAATTTATGTTTGGATTTGATGCTTCTGACACACGAATATGCTTTTATCGAAACCCTTTCCATTGTAGCTCCGGCTGTATGTTTAGGGTCGTTGTCTTGTTAGAAGGTGAGCTCACCACTGTCAAGCCCAACAAGTTCACTTTAAGTCCAACCCTGTCCTTCCCCATGAACTCTTAGCAGCTTCTCTATACCTGGGAGAATCCTCCCCACAGCATGATGCTGCCACCACCACATGTCAAAGGAACCGTGTATTTTCTTATATGCGTTGCCTCAAATCATGTTTTGCATGTAGAACAAAAATGTTTATTGTAGTCTCCTGACCCAAACGCCTTCTTCGACATATTTGTTGACTATTGGCACATTAATGTCTCTTGTCTCACTTTCAATAAATCACTCTGAGGTCAATTTAACCTTTTCTTTTGAAAACCATGTATAAATTCTCTCATTTTAGTCAAATATAAAGGAGGGAAATATTTGAAAAAAAAAAAACAAAAAAAACAACGAGACCTTCTTGAGCCATAGGAAGCTAATTAAATAATGATATGACATTTAGCAGAAACATGTATAAACGCAAAAGTTTGAGATCGCTGCACAACTGGCACTGCTTACACAAGTGTTAATTTTGATGAAGAACATGCATTTTGCATAAAATGTAAATCCATTGTGGGTTTGGGTTTGAAATTTGAAAAAGGAAATTCAATTAAACACAAATTATTTCCTCAAACATCTAAGAGATCATAAAAATAATCTTGTTTCTAGGGCTTTATATTTAAGGCATTTACAATAAATTTAGTCGATTACATTATAGATCAAAACTAAAATGACTATAGAATAATTGAAATTATCGCAAAAATAAATTAGACCAAAACTAAAGTAAAATGCGCAATTCTGTGTGGTTGTAACATGACAAAATTCAATGCTTAATAACACTAACAAAGCAGTTTAGTTTCACTTGCCACAGCTCATTGTGAGATTAATTTTAAAGGATTGCTGGTTAAGTGGCAATACGTCAGATTTTTGATTTGAGTTTCCAATTTCATCAGAAATGTAGCCTTTTAAAACAAAGTTCATAAACTACTGTAAGGTCAACACTGAATGTGCTGTAAAACATGCAAACTTTTCATAGACCTTCCTAAGCAGATCTACCCCCTTGAAAACCTTAAAGCAACCGCGGAGTGAAATACCCAGTAAATGCACATCTGAAATGCTGACCCGATTCAGTTCTGGAGCAAAACTGAGCCGTGCTCATATTAAATGTCCTTTTCCCGTCTATTAAGACCACCACCAGGGATGCTTTCCTTCTATATTTATCATCACATCCCTAGTTCAACTCTTGCATCCAATGACACAGCAAGAAACATTGTCTGCTACTATGAGACGAGTGGGGAGGGGGGGGGGGGGTATAATGAGGAAGGGTTTCACCTCCTCCCTGCCTGAGACGAGGCAGGGAGGAGGTGAAGGTGCAGAGGAGGAGTGGCGTGAGATGGAGGAAGAGGAGGAGTAAGTGAGGATGAGGGGGGCATTGCAGAAAGGATGATGTCATGTATTTAGGCTGATTGCAGAGAGCAGCAAAGCCATAAGCAAAGTACAAGCCACAAATACACAAGCACACATTAAGAGCTCACACAGGCCTAACCTGCTCTCTGTGCGCCCCAGGAGGCCAGTCATGGCTTTGTCTGTCTATGTCTTCTGAAACCCGAAGGTTCGAAGTTCCAGCGTGATCCTTACAGCTAGCTAAAATTCACGTGCAAAGGACTCCAAACCCCCACACTACAAGGCAAACAAACACATTTTTTGTGTGTGAAACTGCGGTTGCCGTTTGTGCTAAAAACAGCTCTCTGGCTGCACTTCAGGGGTGGAAATGTCTGGACTCCGTTTGTGTGCTCGCTCAGAAGCGTGCTGGCTACAAGCGGGGGAATTTCCTGTGGAAGGTTAACGCAAGATTGATTGGCCAGAAATGCTAGGGGCTCGTCCGACAGAGAGCCACCATTGGCTTGTCGCGTCTCTGGTATGACGCTTAAATCCAGGCCTCTTGGCCCCCAATCCTCCTCCTCCTCCTCTTTCTTCCTTTCTGTCTCCTTCTTTTCCTTCTTCTCTCCCTTTCTTTATCCCCCCTTCACAGCTCTCTGCAACTCACATTCCATCTCTCCAGTGTACTTCCCCCCCCCCCAGAAACACAGATCAAGCAGGAAATAGTACAAAGCGATTCTTTGACTCTAAAACTACGATGTTGGTAGGAAAGCTTCACAGAGGACAAAGAAAGATTCAGATAAGAAGAAGAAAAAAAAGAAGAAATTAATAAAGCTTCAAAGGGAATCACAGCAGAAGTGGGGAGGAAAAGCAGTTCTTTCTTCTCTACGTTTTCTCCCCAGCCCCTATAGCAAACTATCTGGGAGGGTGCAGGGATTGTAAGTAGAACATGGAAAATGGATAATCCCACAAGTGCCACACCTCCCTCGTACGGAGATACAGGCACACGCGCATGTGGCCCATGCTAAAGTTAATGCACACAGGGAGGCAGGAACAGAGTCAGGAGGACCAGTTTTGGTGCCCAACCCAAACAATTTTATTTTACTAATGCAAATTATAATCAGCTGATAGGTGGGTACACATCAAATTCAAGGGTTTTAGGTTGAAATGCACAGAGAAACATGCTGGTTGAAGCTCAACTGGGCCGATGAACGATTTACAACGACCCTCTTGTTGCTACAGGGACAGGACTCGGCCATTTTTGTTACTAGTGGGGTCAGACAAGGAGCATGAGCTGTAAGAAGCTTGTAGAAAGAAAACTATTTTCTATAGATGGATGTCACCTGCTTAGAACAGGGAGTTACATTTCAGCAAATACCAGGAACACAGCATATGTGGAAATAAGTACTGCCCCACTTTAGGCAAACGGGACATTGTGATATTATTGCCAAATACTGTGATGATACTGATTACCATTAACCCACATATTTCTTACTACCCTCTGTACCATCATTACAATGTCCGCAGCACTCTCCCTGAACTTTGTGATCCTGATCACCAACATCTAGGTCAGGTGGGTGAAAAAAAGACCATTCAAGGGGTCAATCGTCAGTATCTGAGAGCACGGCACCTGAAATGCTATACCCTGCTAAATATTGCACCCAAGCAGCTCTTTGCAAGCGCAATATTGTTCACATTGACACTGCGATCACAATTGCAGTTCAATAGATTGTGCAGCTCTAGTGGCAATGTAGCAGAGGGACTAGAATAAATGGAAAACAAAGGAGGTTTGGAGCATGCGTCATTACCTCTAATGTGCTCGGAGGCTGAGGGTTAGATTACAGGTCGGGCTATCCCAACATCATTTTCAAATAGTAGCATGTTGGTTATCTACATGTGTAATCGACAAATACAAACACCTTGGGCTTTTAAGATTGCCTTTAGAAACATTTTGCTTAAACTGTTTGCAACACAGCCATTCATTTAAAATCTCAGTGTGTCGCGCCATTCCCCCAGTAAGCCCCGGCTAAAGTCCGGCGCTGCACAGGAGGCACACCCCACAGGGTCCATCTACCTCTGCAGATGCACCACAGGAGTTCAGACACTGATGATGCACAAGGGCAGAAAAAGATCCACTGTAGGCAAATAAACAGGACTAGAGTCAAAAATTAATAACCTGGTTTACAGGCTTTTGAGTTTGTATAGTGGGGATTTTGTACGCCATTAAGGCTGATAAAAGTAGTTGTGATAAAATTGTCGCGCTTTCTTTCTGATAATCTAGCAGACGATGAAAGTCCCTTTAAGTCTGATAGCAATTAATCCATTAACACCAAATGTAAGCAATAATAATAGTTTTAATTTTTTGCTATAGATGCATTTCAGTCCGTCAGAGTCACGCTGGGACCAGTTCCCTTACCGAGGCCGAGGACGGGGTGGTGCTCCACCAGCGACCAGGCGTTGTCGTCCACACAGTGGCTCTTGTAGACCAGCAGCTGACACACGTCTCTCGCCGTCATGTCTGCTGGAATCTCCACCACTTTGCCGGCACCATCCTCGCTCCAAACCTTCACGATCTGAAGACACACACAGCACAGATGAACATAAGCACAGTGGAGGTCGTATTTTCTACCAGCAGGACGGGAGTGATGTGCACCAGAGTGTCGCACCCAGGAATTATGCAAAAAGATTATGCAGGGAAAATAAAAAGAAGACAGCAGTGTCCAAATTTACCTCCATGACCAGGTCCACCCTTAAAAAAGGTCTTGTTCACATGATTCTGTCACTCGAACATGAAAAGGTGCTTTTAAAAAAAAAAAACAGAAGGATGACGTCCAGGAAAGGCTGGCCTGCCCCTGCGCCTGTCGTTCAGCCCTTTTGTCTACAACCCAGCCAAACTTACTCCAACGAACATCAGCGAATGCGCATCTGAACCCAGAAATCACACACTGCTCGTCAACACGCAAGAAACAGACACATTCGGACAAGCCTGCGCCGACAAGGCTTAGTTAAAAACCAAAATTTCCCCCTGATTCACACTTGGACAGTGAAATAACTGTGGTTTTATACGTGTTGCATTTTGTCATTAAAAATGTCACCGCTGGGAGCAGCTAGCGGGTAGGGTTTAAAGCTGGAGAACCTCCCATTGTTGCGCCATTTTGAACCATTCCAGCGTAGTGCCCGAAGCGACATCAAAACCGGGTGTAACGTTGCCCTCATTCGAGTGCGCTGCTGTAAAGATAACCCTCACACCAGCGGCTTGAGGCTAGCGCACCGCACGGGGACTCTCTCGCTGAGGGAAGCGACATCAGAAAGTGTCTGCAAACCACAGAAATGACGCAAACAACAGGCGAAGAACCTCGTACAAGTGTGCATGCTTGTGTGTTCACTCTCATCAGAGCGCAAACATCTCCTGCGCAGGGAAAAAAAAAAAAACGCTGTTTGAAATGACATGAAACAAGACGCAAAACTGGTGATGGCTGAGGGGCTGGACAGACGGAGGGAGGGGGTGGGAAACGAAGCCGGACAAATGCTAAGCAAAGTTAAAAAAAAATGTATATATAAAGTTAAAAAGCAGCAGTATTTAAAACACAAACTGTGAAGAAAAAACACAAAGCATCCCCAGCACCAGAACGCCGACCCGAAGCCTCACTCTGAATCCCCCAAACAACGTCACTGCACTTTTTCTGCCCTATGCAAAGCCCGAGGACTGCCTCCTCTCTTCCCACATGCCCCCCCCCCGACACAAAAAAAAGTCAAGTTAACGTATGACGCACGACTTTTGTTTGAGAAAACTTTTAAAAAATACGAAACCAGGAGGAAAAACAGGGACAGATCTTTATGGCTCCACACTGTGACAACCGGGCGCTCATGGAAACCACGACACAAGCCTCAGAACAGAAAATCGGAGAAGAAACAAACGCTCGCACGCCCACACACACACACACACACACACCCACACAGGTCCCTTACCTCCACAGCCTGTAAGAGGCAACAGTCTGGAGAACAGGATGGCATTTTCACACTGAGACGCTCTCCAGTGACACGGAGGGACACAGAGGGAGGGAGGAGGAAGTCAGGAAGGGAGAGGGAGGCAGACTGAGCGAGGGGGAGAGAGAGGAAAGGAAGGACAGATTGGCGAGGCGAACGCAGGAGAGGTAACGGGGAAAAGAGGGGGAGGAAGTGACAGAGGAAGGACGAAAGTAAAGGAGAGACGGAGGAGGCTGCCCCTTGTTCCCGTGCTGGGCTGCATAAAAAGCTGAGCTGCAAGGAGTAGTATGAGCAGTCGCTCATTTCCTCCTCCTCCTCCTCCTCCTCCTCCTCACAGTGGATTAACCCAGTGTGGGATTTTTCAACAGGGAGCTGCTACCTGTCACGTACTCCCTTATCTCCAGGGTTGTGTTTCATCCACCTGATCCCCCCCCCCTGTCCAAAAACTATCTCCGTCAGCTCCTTTTAGTGATGGCGCCACACCATCTTTCTCCACTCTTAAACACGCCCACAACTCCTTAAACACACACGCAGGCGAGCTCAAACTACTCAGCCAATCACAGGGCACAGAGACTCATCCCTTATTCTCCTGCATCTTCTGACATTTCCTTTGAGCGGGCCTGACGGTTTCAATTTCTAGCCCGTCCCCTCGCCTCCTATCTTCGTCCACTTCCTCCTCCTCCTCAGCTGCATGTGAAATACTGGGCAGAAGTGTTAGGGCCATAGCAACATGTGTAATGCACATGGACAGCTTGAACGTTCACGAGAGAGAAAGAAAAAGAAAAAAGAAGAAGAAGAAAAAAAAAATCCAAGAGGGAGCTAATTGGACCAAATGGATGATGTGCCACGCGTTTTGGGGCTTTTCTGAAAGGGTCGAGGAAGAGCTAAACAGGGAAGGGTTAGCTTTGGGGGGTGCGGGGGCTTCGGGGGCGGAGAAAGAGAAAAGATCTATGGAAGAATGTAAGCAATGCAATACTGAGTCATAATCAGGCTCATGTGTAGAGCCCAGGCCGACCCAGCTGGCCCCTAATACAGTATGCGTGAGAACTTTTAGGCGCGCACACACACATTCTTGAAAGAGGAAGACAAAATGTAAACTATGAAGACCATCTGCAGCCGTTTTCTTTTTCCTTTTTCCACATTAGCGATGGACTTTTCCTCCTGACTCACGGCGTAGCTCCTGAGAGATCTGGACTCCTACTTCCTCCTTTTTCATCTGTTTCATCGCTTATTTGCCCTGTTTACATCTCCATGTGTTGATGGGCTTTCATTACTTTGTTTTTGGATTTTATGTAATGGACCAACACGACAGATGCATAGATGTATCTGAAAAAAAAAATAAACAACAGTGGAAGGTGCGGAGAACTTAAAAGCATGGCTGGGTTATAAAAAATATCCAATGCTTTTTAACACCTTGTTCAAGCCATCGTCTGAAAAAGAAAGCAGTGTAGCGACCTATAGAAACATGGCTGTCCACCAGGACGAGAAGAGCGTCAACTATAAAAAGCAGCCAAGAGGCCCACGGTAACTTTGGGGGAGCTGCAGGTCCCACAGCGCAGCCGAGAGATTCTGCCATCATGGCACTTCACAAATCTGGCCTTTATGGAAGACCGACAAAAAGAAAGCCATTAAAAAAAAGGCATAAAAAAATTGTTTAATGTTTTCCATAAGCAGTTTTGCAAAATTCTGGGAATTTTCACAATAGGAATCTTGGAATTATCAGGAATTTATAGATTTAAATAAAACTGGAATTCAAGAGATGGAAAGTTGGACTCCAACATAGGTTTTCAGTTTTGCTGCAGAATATACATTAACATATTCTCACTAAAACAACCAGACTTTATGCTAATCTAGGGCAGGGCAATATATCAAGAGTTAAAAAAACATCAACTTTTTAAAAGTCCAGTAGGTTGTTTTTCAGCTGTTTCACATATTTATCTACAGAGGTTTGTTAAAATTTTTTCCTGTAAGACATTTAGGATAAAGTTTTGATCAAGAGATGCCTTTTTAAAATTACTTTAGGAAAAGAAAAACATATTGAGATAAATATTGTGTATCGGCATTCAGCCTAAAAGTACTATACTATACTAAAAGTATACTAAAGTATACTAAAAGTACTATAGATATTATTTTTGGCCCATATCGCCTAGCCCTAGGCTAGCCCTATGCTATTCCATAATCCCTGGACCAAATCATACTGCAGGGCTAATGAGAAAGTCCTACATGCCCAGTGCATCCCTCCATTATGATGTCTAGGACTAAGAACAGGGCTATTTTTGAGCCCAGAGCACAAGAGCATTGTGGACACACATTTGAGCCTGTTGCTTACATAAAGAGAAGTATATTGACATATACCAAATATTTGGTGTGTTACAGCTCAAGCCACAAGCCATGTGAAAGATTCACCAAACATGGAAGAATTGGCTCTGGTCAGATGAGACCTAAACCATGTTGAAACATGGTGACCGCTGCATTAAGCTGTGGGGATGCTTTTCTTCATCATGGGCTAAGGGGCTTCAGCAGCCCCAAACATCCAGCTAGAGATGCAATGAATACAATGGAAGGGAATAGATCAAAGTAAAAATGGTCCAGTCAAAGTCCAGACCTAAATCCAAGAGAAAATTAGCAGCAAGATATGAAACTGAATGCAAAGTAAACATATATAGGTATCTAGATTAGCAAAGCAGGTAGAGGCATGCCCTAAAAGATGTAATTGCAACAAAGGGGATTCCTCAAAGCAATTTACTCCACGTTTTTTTTTATTATTATAATTTGGAACAGATTTATTGTTTTTGTTCCCATCCACAGTTATGGACCACTTTGTGTTTGTCCATCACATAAATAAAGTCCACTGAAACTTGTGAATGTAACTGGACAAAACGTGAAACTCTTCAAGGGGTTCAATGTACTTTAAGCTTTATCATTGTGCAAATCTAACTCACCTTGCCTTGTTTCTCCCCTTCTTTCTGGTTCCTCTTTCGTCTTTCCTTTCTTTTTACCCCCACTTTAAAAAAGTGCGGGATGGGGGTGAAATTGTACACTGCAAAAAGTAAGTAACAGTTTCTTGAAATCAATGTATTTGTCCTTGATTTGAGCAGGTAAATAAGTTAATAATTAGATATACTGCACTTGAAATAAGAGGATGGAGATGAGTTGTTCCTATTTCAAGGGCAAAAATATTGCTAAATGGCAGATAATCTCTTTCACCTGCTCAAATGAATGGAAAATATAGTCATTTCAAGAATTTTTTACTTTCTTTTAGTTCCTTTTTGCAGTGTAATAGGGTTTATTGTCTGCTATGATGCTTATAGAAACACACACACACACACACACACGCGCGCTGTACGCAGCACCTTTGAGTCGCAACATATTGGACTGAGGGGTTACAAGCAGACACCTGCACATGCATAACCAAACGCACACGTATCAATAGGGTCAGAGGTCAAACACAGTAATCTGCACCTGGGTCAGAACCACTTGCCCAAGAGGTTTATGAGCCCCTAAACCTCTTTCTCTCTCTCTCTTTCTCTCTCTGTCTCTCTCTCTCTCTCACACACACACACACACACACACACACACACAATTGATCTGGTTGTTTTAAGCCAGAGCCAGTCTCTTCCCCAGTAACATGAGCTGCAGAGTGAAAAAGCTTCTTTACTCAGTGGATGGCTCTGCACACCGTCTGCTTTTTCATGTATAGACACTTAATGCAGCCAGAAGATAAACCTCTCCAAAGCCTTTGAATCAACACAACTTACGCAAAGGACAGCAGCAAGAAGTAGAGGTTCAAACTACATATTTAAAAGTATATAGCCACATTATACGCTTAAAAGAAGACCAACAACCGTTTGATTATGATAAAATAAGGTTACATAAATCAAGCGTCTATCCTGATACTGTTTTGATTGTCCTTTTTGAGGCTAAATAGAACCCAGGACAGGGCGCTGAACAGATATAGACAGACGTGGCGCCATCTAGTTTACCTGACTCCGCCAGATAGATTTGCTCCGCATATCCATCTGGAAACCTTCCGTTGAAGTAACTTTGGGAAGGGGCGAAAATACTGGTTAGCTGATTGGCCTATGTTGGTGATAGACGGGCCAAATAAACCAATCAGATTCGTCGTCGCTCATAACAGAGCGACGACGAAAACACAACCACAAGCCAAGCTACTCTTGCTGCTGCAGGTAAAGGCTCGTTAGCTCAGCAAATAAATTACTCTGTAATTCCGATAAAACTTGCTCGATAGCCACGCTAACGCTAGTTTCATCGGCTGAAACCGCCATGTTCTTTAGACTGAATTGACGCGCTTCCCGTTGCGTCACACCTCAACCCGCCTCGAAGCCAACGCTGATTGGACGTTCGTTTGGTGAACGGCTCCAAATTTTCTTTAACGGAGAGTAGCCAGACTGATCTGCGAGTGAAACCTTGAAAGCTCGCGAGATCAGGATGGTCTCATGAGGCTACCATCTAGTGGCAGTATCACAGAACTATCATAATGCCGGCTCAACAAGAGTTCAGTGACAACCTCCAAGGATTTTTTAGAGCACATTACACAGCATAATAAGATCCAGCAAGCACACCAGAGAGGTTGGAGAAAAAGTTGTGGAGAAGTTTAAAGTGGCATTTGGACACTGTTAACACCCATTCACCCGTCTTCATATTATCCACTCCTTCACTATATATTTCTCTCGTTTGGACTGTTTTCTTCTTCTCACTCTGACCTGGAGAATTTATAATAACATTGAGAAACCATTTTTTAAATTTCACCTTTAAAAACTTTTTTTCTCAATTCTAAATGGAGAAGATGTTCAGTGTTCAAATTTAGGGTATAAATTACAAAAAAATGAACGAGGCACAGTGTTGTTTAGCTAATTAAAACAGCGATGAACCTCTGACACAGAACAGGAAGGACTTTCATTTTGATATTTCTAACTTGACGTATCCACGTAATAACAGAGTTAGCTTAACAGTGAGAGAATGTGGGAGGCAAGTTATGTTTATTTTGTTCTGATGTGACCCAAAGTCTAAACGAAAGTCACAACATGTCCTGTTTAAAGTTTGACACAAGTATGTAGAGGACGCTGCAAACGTGGAAAAATGGGCTCTAGTTAAATGAGATCCGACCTGAACCTCTGACCAGCATGTAAAACACTTAATGTAGCAGAATATTGTCACTAGACATCCTCCTGAAGACCACACTGTGGGGTTAGTGTTCTCAGAGTGAGGCAGTGTGTGGATAGTTTACAAGGCACAGTTTCTCTAAGAATTTGGGGAAATAAACTGATAATTTTTACCCTCATCATGTCATGATGCAGCATTCAGAAAATGTTAAAGTAGTTAATAGCTTCTCAACATGACTGCATGTCAGAGACAGAGCACTTTGCTTAAAACTTTCCTTTTTGACAAAGCTTATAACTAGAGTGGCTCATGTTACCCTGAGCTACCTTTATAGTTATGCTGCTATAGGGTTAGGCTACTGGAGGACATCAGGGTCTATTTTTCTTACTCTACTGATTTGTACTGTTCTCCAGTTTTGCATTGCATTGAAATGACTGTTGTCATTTCAGCTTTAACTTTCTGTTCTCTCTCTTTCTCTTCATAGTAGGTACACCTGGTCTGACGTTCTGTTAACTGTGGCATCATCCAGAGAAGACAGATCACCCGCTACTACCATCTAATGTAGAACAGATTACTAGATCAATGTGTGCTGCTGTGCTTTTTTGTCTCTCTTGTTGTATCTCTGCTCTGTCTTCTCTAACCCCCAGTCGGTCGAGGCAGATGACCGTTCATACTGAGTCCGGTTCTGCTGGAGGTTTTCCTTCCTGCTAATGGGTGTTTTTTCTTTCCACTGTCGCTTCATGCTTGCTCAGTATGAGGGATTGCTGCAAAGCCATGGACAATGCAGACGACTCTCCCTGTAGCTCTACGCTTCTCCAGGAGTGAATGCTGCTTGTCGGGACTTGATGCAATAAACTGGGTTTCCTTATATAGGAAATTTTTGTCCAATCTGTATAATATGATTGAATTTGTCTTTGTAAAGTGCTTTGAGATGACATGTTTCATTAATTGGCGCTATATAAATAAAATTGAATTGAATGACAAATGCTTTCTTATATTTCTTCTTATATATTATCATAATACTAATTCAACCATCATTGCTTTCCAGGTGCCAAACTGTTTTAACAACTCAGGGTTTCATCTAAAAGATTTAGCCAATCCAACTTCATTTCTAAAGCATTTTAAAACAGGTAGACCACAGTGCTTTACATATCAAAGTAATTGGGAAAAACTCATTAATTAGAAAACAATATATACATAATCCCACATTTAAAACCAATGCCCAATTTGGTATTTAAACCCTGCAAAAAAGAGTTTAATAAAAAAAATTATAAAAAGGATGAAGCTTGCTTAATGTGCAGTGGCAGGCTATTCTAAAGCTTGACACCAGACAGAGACAAGGCGTGGTCTCCTCTGAGCTTCTGCCTGGTTTTTGGCATTGACGGGAGCAGCAGGTCAAAACCAACCAACTGCAGATGTGCAATGGAGGACCTACTGACTTCAAAACACAGTGCATTACAGTAATCCAGCCGCGTGGTGACAAAGGCATAGATCATCGTTTCAAAGTGCTTTGCATCGAGTACTGGCTTTACTTCAGCCAGCTGTAGGAGCTAAAAAAAACAACAACCATGGATTTGACAACTACCTTAATTTGGCCATTAAAAGTAAAGTCAATTTAAAACCAAGGTTAGCTGCTGTTGGCGTCACACAGTGGCAGAGATAATCCAGACCTAAAAGCAAGCTTTCTGATGTGCCACCTAAGACCATCCCTTCAGTCTCACTCTAATTAAAGGGTAAAAGATTTAATGATATCCTAGCCTTCAGCTCTTTAAGATACTGAAGGAGTTACCCATCAATATTAGTACTTTTCTTGAGTGGCACATAATTCTGGCTGTCATCTCCTTAAAAGTGTAAAGAAATCCCTGCCTTCCTAAAAATAGAGCCAAGTGTAAGTAAATAGAGGCTAAAAAGAAGAGGACTTAACCGGGATCCCTAAGGGAACCCCGTAAAGGAGAGGGGCAGGAAAGGACACCGTCTCCCAGACTATCACAGAAGGTTTGATCTGTGAGGTAAGATCTGAACCACTACAGAGCTGTTCCTCCAATGCCCACCCATTGCTCCACATTAGATAGAAACATTTTCTAATGCTGCTCTTAAATCTAAAAGCACAAGGACAACACAGTCCGAAAAAAAAAAATCATTAACAACTATACTCAGTCTTTTGCAGACTGAGTATAGGAAATTAAAATCACTGGGGAAAATTTCTCAAAAATATCAATATGTAAAAGAAAAGCCATTCTCAGGATGTCCACAATCTTCTCCAGCAGCTTCTATATAAAAGCCAGTTCAAACCCAGAGATAACAGAAACCCTTCTGGGTTTTTCCCCCCAGGGCATGATTTTTATCCAACTCTCCCACCTGTTGCTTAGTTAGTTCTGTATCAGGGATGAAGAATGAGAAATCTACCGAACTTATCTAGTTAAGAAAATGTCAACATTAGCTGTCTGGATATTTAGTTTTAGTTTTGAGCCCAAGGTCAATACACACTTTAAAACTTGCTTATGGGTCATTCGGGGACTACTGGTCTTCGTCCTTTCATTTTACTCGTTTTAACTCGTTTTTATTGTGTCAAATTCATGCTCCGTTTTTGTGTTTTATGTCTTTCATACAAATTTCTCATCTGACGTTGCTTATCCGGGGACCCTGTCACTAACCGCCATGTTGGTAGGCAGAATCGCTTTAAAAACGGCTGAGTACGTTTGACTACCGGGGATTATTTATTTAATCTTTTACAAAGCTTGCAATGGTTATTTCGTGTTAGATGAAAGCTCAGTTTTCACTACAAATGCGAAAAATCTGAAAATATGAAGGACTATGAATAAAACTCAGAGGATTGTTTTAGTGCAACAGTTTCAGAGAAACAAAAACCTATATTTAAAAACATATTTTATCCACCTTTGTAAATCAGGGCGGGATACATTAACAGTGAGGGAATAGAGAGGCTCTCCTCTCTGCAATCTGACTACAGGACGAGGCAGGAGCAATCGAGTAGTGGGAAGAGAATCTCACAGCAGTACTCACCATTGCCTCAAGACAATAACGATCTGTGCCATCAGTAGAAGTTACCAATAACAGAAGAAAGTTGCTACATTTTTTGCTAGTCGCTTTTTTGAAAAAAAAAAAAAAAAAAAGTTGCTGGATTGGTCTGAAAAGTTGCTAAATATAGTAAGAAATTTGCTAAATTGGCAGCAGTGACCAGGTGCTTCCTCGGATTAGAAGTATTACCAACGCGGGCCTTGTACTTCGCCTCACAAATATCGCAGCAAGCATAATCTGTGTCGCATTTTGAAAAATGGAGCCATGCTTTACCAATAATAATTATTAATGTTACAACCTGCAGGTTCAACCCAGGGTACTCCACATAAGAACCAAGATGTTCAGTGAAAATGGCACCAAACATAGCAATGCTCCCTTTGTGAAATTGTAGACTGTTGATATTTGTTAACATAGCGTTTTAATCCACTAATAGGGACATTTTAAATTTACGTTTATTTAAACTGCTGAGGTCAGCTGAAAGAGATGGCGTATGTCTTGACTAGTTGTTAGCTATCACCACTCTTCATTTTCAATAAGCTTATGGTGACATATGACATCGTTCCACTTCATGTGGGTGACCCATCCTCAATAATGTTGAAGACCTTCACTTGAAAATATCTTAACTGACCCTTTAATGGGAAAGTTGTGTCTCTCAGTCCACTCAATCTGTGTGACCCAATGTCCAAATCTGGCTAGGACTCTCTGGAACGTCCGCATACAGCCCAGATTCTTATGAACGCACAGACTGTGGACATCTTCAAGAAAAATTAAACAAATGGTCAAAAGATGGTGTGAAACGCTAAATAGAAAAAGAAACCTGTGAATGAGATTATGAGAAAAGACAAGCATTAAGGACTAGTATCTAAAAAAAAAAAGCATGGGGAATACCATTTCTTGACCTTTGATGTGCAATGGAGCGGTTTGCAGCTATGTGTGAAGTGCACAGGATCAAATTTAGCTCTTCTAGTTCAGAGGCCCTGGTTCTCAACTAGAAAACCATTAATGCCTCTCCTGGGATTGGGTGTCAGTCTTTGCCTCAATTGGAAGTAGCTTCTGCTCCTCCACGCTGAAAGGAGTCAATTGACGTAGTTTCTAATCAGGATCACTCCAGGGCAACTCCCTTCGCAGGTTTTCCAACCACATATCTGGGAGGAGACCCCAGGGCTGAACCAAAATATACTATACTTCCCATTTGGACAGGCATCACCTTGGGATTCCCCAGAATAAGCTGGAAGGTGTTGCCAGGCAGAGGGATGTGTGGGCTTTAACACCCATTAAGCCCTCGAGCCAAACTTGGATCAGATGAACACGACAAACTGACAGTGTATGAAGATTTGATATTTCCCAAAAAATTTAAATGTAGTGAATAGTGTTCCTCTCTGAGCAGGCCTTTCTGGTTCAACTGACAGGAGAAAGTATGAATGTGTGTTTAGGCTCTGTTTTGGACTTGGAGAGGTATGTGGAGACTGAAAATGATGGTTGCATTTGAGATCAAATCTATGATGCTATCGACCTGTCCACAGTGTCTGTGCAGAGTACTATAAAAATACAGAATATGGAAAAAGAAGAATTATAAAACTTACTTGGTGCTTTTTAGTAGAAGTGTGAACTAGATCTTATATTACTAGATATTGCAAAGACAGACTGTTATGTTTAAGTTCTTAAAGGAAGTCAATCTTCAGTTTTTATTTGCCAGGTATGGAGATAACCCTTGTTACATTGCCACTAAAGAGGGATCCACCAATTTTAAGTTGTTTATATGACAGCTTGGGTCACACTGAAGAAAAAACTGACAGATTAAAACAAGGTATGAACAACTAGTAGTCAAAATGAGATTACTAGTCCTGGCTAATGTTATACTAAATAATATACACTGCTTAGATT
Source organism: Fundulus heteroclitus (assembly GCF_011125445.2). Lineage (NCBI taxonomy): Eukaryota > Metazoa > Chordata > Actinopteri > Cyprinodontiformes > Fundulidae > Fundulus > Fundulus heteroclitus. The sequence continues at coordinate 4,066,156 of NC_046373.1, forward strand.
TTTATAAAACACAAAAACCTAATATCACCTCGTGATCACGAGGTGTTACATGACTAGTATACAGTTAAAATTTATTTCTCAGGCTCCTTTTAGCCCAACATTCAATTTATCTTCTTGCATTGTTAGAGAAGGTGGGGGTGGGGGGTCTGCAGTGTGGTTAAGCAGCAAGTACTCCAATAATCTTCAGGAAACCCTTTCAAGTTGCATCATCAAATTGCAACTCAGCAAAACGTTTTGTGCTTGGCAAAAACTACAAAGTTCCAGGAAATCTTGATTAAGCCCACAAACACCAGTGGAAATAATTACTCAGACCTGCGTGTCAATCTGTGCTAAATCCTTTCAGAGTCAGATTAAAACTCATTAACAGGTAATGATGGAAATTGTTTGTGGTAGATTATATAGTGAACTAATGGCCATCAAACAGTGCGGTCTGATTGTACTGCCACTTCAAGCTCACACGAACGATAACATGCACCTTGTCTGGGGGTCAGCAGACCATTGCGTGCAGAAATACATAAGCTCACCCAAAATCAAAAGGAAGGTAAGAGCCCTAAAAGAAAATGGGACCAAGACCTTTTTTCTTATTAGTACAGAAGATTAATCAGCACTTAAGCATATTTCTTTGAAGGCTGCTAATAAATAAAGTATACCATAAAAAACCCTTACTGCTGTCAAAATTGTCACATTCAGACATTTCCTCAAGTTGATTATTGATTAAAGTCAGGAATTTACAAAGATGGAAGTCATTTACTTAATCGTCCCACTGGTCTGATGTCAGCAAACTGTGCCGATAACTACTACATTCAATAAAATGGAGTTCAGAAAACTACAAACAACCAAATCATGTAATTTCTGACTTTCTGATCTGAAGTAAACTTGAGGTCCTGTGTATTTGCTCTGAGGCCTGCCTCAACACATTTACATTTCTCTCTTCTTTGGTAAACACCAAGACCACAGAAATCCCATTACTGAGAACAGTCCCAGGCCTGTTCATCAAAATCAAGGAACCTGCAAACCAACCTACCACTCAGGAGTCCACCGTTAAACAACAACCAGAAGACCTTGCTGCAAAACTAACGTAAAAACTAAAAGGTTAAATAATTCAAAGGTAATCCTTTACAGAACTGCGGGTAAACATTTTATTATTCTTTAAAAAAATAAAAAAAATCAAAAAAAAAAAATCATACTTCTGAGATATGCAAAATTATTGTCTGAAATTAAACAGATTTCAAAATAAACCAATATTGGCAATACATCCAACCTTTCATAATCAGCATGACCAAACCTTAAATACAACCATAAATAGGCACTCATGGAAAGGTATTTCCGCCGAGGATGATTATTAAATTGTATAATTACTCTAAATGACAGTAAATTATCAGACCGCCAACTTTTGAACCTTACAGTAGGCCTCTCCGACGACTAAGGCAGAGCGAAAACATAGAACCATGCTAAACCATGAATGCACCTTGAGCTTTTTTACATTCTGTATCAGTACAACAACAAACAACACAATCCATGGAAAATTTGCGAACCCTGTCATATAAAATTTCAATAAATATCAATCTGAAGAAATGTGTTTATTTTTATCCAGCCCCTTTACTTTAACACCCCTAAATAAAATCCAGTGTAATAATATTACATTTTTCACACAGAAGGACATGTTAAGCTACTCCAGAAAGAAATGATTGGCATTGGATATCTTTTGGGAGTAATAAATATAATGGCACACCACACTTTTCTTATTACTTTTTGAAAAAGACCTCTTCCTTCATAATGATGCTCTGCTTTCTGCTGGTCTATCACATGAAATCTCAATAAAATAAAGTTATTGGTTGTAATGCAAAAAGGGTTTTGATTATCTCTGCAAGGCTCACCCCCCGCCCCCAATTATGATCCAGTGTTAGAAGCAGTAATTATCTTAATCAGAACACAAAGCAAATACTGAACAACAGGGAACACATCCGTCCCTAAGGACATCATAGGTCAGGGTCAGCTAAAGAGCAGCAAACCAGACACCTGGATGGATTTCAGGGTCTTGCTCAAAGCTACTTCAGAAGAGAGGAGGCTTGCTGATACACATGGCATTAATCCAAATCATTCGCTTGCGTCTGAGCGTATATTTAACTACTCGGTCTAACTTGCTGACCCTGATGTTCATAACATTGTCTCTGGCCACAAATAAAAGCTCGAGTTGCGTTACAGCCACGATGCCAAAGCAAACGCATTTGCCCAACAATGACAGATGGGACCTGACCAAATCCCTGTGAAAGGCGGGGGAACACATCTCAACTGAATGTTGCAAGACTGGCACAAATAGCATGGGAAATTGTCCTTATAAGAATTAACCATGAGGAGCAGCGCAACCAGTGAAACGGCTCTGACGCACCAGCCAAACTCAGCTTAGGAGCTCTGACAGAGACATATCATCCTGTTAACGGTTAATGGAGCCTTAAATTCCCTAAGGTTAAAAACAGTCGAAGCGAACGCCAAGTTTAATCCAGTGATGTCACATACACTGATTTATTGGCTCATTAAGTAAAATGTGCATCAGTTTGAGAAAGACTGAAGGCTTTAGAACAATGCTCATAGTGAAGGCCGACAATAGCTCAAGGCAAAAAATACCAGACAACTGTCTGCTGATCATCACACGGCACTTATGTGTCTCTCGTCTGCATTGACATGTATACTGCTCATAAGTGTGCATCATTTACAGCCCTGAATACATTCACATATGCGTGTGTCCTCCAAACACCTACACAGGTTCTCTGTGTCGACTGCTTGTTCACATTTACCAAATAACATTAATGCTCATTTTGTGCATCAAAGTTAAGTAAACTAACCATGCTAGGACATGCACCACATTATAAAATATACTTTATCCTTAAAGTCTACGCGCAATACAAACAGTCTGGTTCTTCAAATCCACAGTCATCATTAGAACTACAAGAGCGTTTAGCAATCAATCTTTACCAAGCTCAACGTCTTAGTTTAACAAGTTACTTTTCTAAGTGATATGCAAAGAACCATATCTTTTTAAACAGGAGAGCATTAGTGTGGTTTCCCCCTCATCTCGATGGGACACCTTCCCAAAGCCTTTCTTCTCTGTAGTGACCAGGCACTGCAGCAGGACGGGTTGCCAGACCTTGTGACAGAAACTCGCAGGCCGACCTGTGAAATTAAGACCCAAGGCAGAAACGATACAGCAGCACTGTGCGTCGGCTGCTTTTAAGCTTGGTTTATGTTTGACACATGTATGTTCCGTGTGGAAATAAGACGCACCGACACAACTTTTGCCGCATTTATACGCAAATCAAGTGGTTTGCCATAAAGAAACAACTAAAAGGATGCGGGACAGTGGGCCCAGAGCAGCATGGTTAGGGCCTGGGTGTTCATGGGCATCCAATCGGTCAAAACTGAAACTAATCTTGTAAAGTGATGGGGAATAGTGGAAACACAAATATTTTCCATTCTTCAAATATTTTCCATAATTCTATTGATTTTCTATACCTTGCCAAACTTGGAAAATACACAAATATATATGTTCCAAGATTTCTACCGACTGGTTAATCCTGGTAAACACAACAGCTTTGATGCAGTTCAGGATCCTCCATGCTTCCTCCACACTGACTGAAACCCTTAAATATCTGTGCTTATGTCTTATTGCAGTAGCATAATCTCTCACAAAACATGCAGATATGTCCTGCCGTAAATGTAAGTAAATTTAATCAGTAGGCATAAATAAATCCTATGTTTGACTCAAAAATAAGGATAATCTTAATCCCTTAATTTTCTAGTGAATTCAAAACTGTGTCAAAGAGCCTACGCCCCCTTTTCACTGTTATTCTCAATGTTTATTGTATTAAAAGTCTAAATTTAAACAAATTAGTTAGTATGCGTCAGTGTCTAGGAAGAAGATTGAAATCTGCCAAATCCTAAATACACATCTAAGGACAAATGAAAAGCTGCTTGCCTGCTTGGACACACGAGACAATAGTTAAATGGACAAAATTTGGACATAATGAAGATAATCTGGAAAAGACATGAGGCAACATTTAGTTTGCTGACAGGCTGACACGCACACAAAGGCTCCTTTGTACTAACTGCAAACTCGCTTTGTGACTCCAGACCTTGTGAGATGATGTCAACGAAATGTTAAAATAATGCTTTGCCTTATCAAGTATCTGTTACGCCACATGTGGGCACTTGTGTGTAAGCAGAAGTGGAAAGAATGAGCGAGTGGCCATCTAAAATAAAGTTTTGTTGTTCAGGGTGGGCATCCTGAACACATCTGAGACGGATGGAACATTCCTAGAACAGAAGGCTAAACAGGAGGGAAGGAAGGGCAAGACTGCAACACACACACAACACAGCACACACACACACACACACGCTCACAGCCAGGGTAAAAGCGTGTGAAGCGGAAATGAGTCTGTCCTGTCGAATCCGGCTGACGGATTCAGGAGGTTCAGGGAGATCCGACTTGAAGACGTTCCCATTCGGGTTGTCGGCTCTGCAACGGAAGTCTGCACTATCTGCAGCATCCTGGTGACATGACTCACCTTCAACCCCAGCAGAACCTGTGTGTGTGTGTGTGATTGATGGCATTGACTCTGTAGGAGCATGCACACACCCACCCCCCCCCCCCCCCACACACACACACACACACACACAGGGTCAGATAACCCAGGGTGAGCTGTTGTGTAAGGGAAGGAAAGCTAGTACAAAGCCAAAGTCAACACACTACTCTGTTCTGAGAATATCAGGCCACTCAGCTGATTTCTAAACACTCCCAGACATGCATTATGTGCACACACATTCCCTGCCCAGTGAACGATCAAACGATGTGATAGAAAGCCAACAAGCAGGGAACTAACTAGAACCTCTAATACGCGCCTCCTCGTCTTAGTTTATAATTTAGGTAATGGAATGACAATAAATGATGCGGTGAAGGTGTACTTGCATGGCTGTCGGAAGTCTGTATCGGGCTAAGAACAGGGGATCCCGCTGGGCTACAGAGCTCCGGGAACGGGTTGGGGATGGCCGGCAAAGAGGCCGGGCGCAGCTGATGCTCTTCCTTTAGACACCTGCAGAGGGAGACAAATGCATTTTTGTTAATGCCTCGAGAGTTTATACAACTGAGCCTAACCCTAAGATAATAGCCTGAATACTGACTGATCTGAAGGTTTAGTTAAAAGAAAAATGATGCATTTTAATGAATTTATGTAAAAACAGACATACAATGTCTTGCAAAAGTACAAAAACACAACCCTCCAAGCATTTTTATGGGATTTGTTGTGATAGAGCAAAACCAAAAAAAACTTCACGGTTGTGGGGTGGAAGGAGAATGATACAAGTTTCAAACTTTTGACAAATGAAAATCTAAAAAAATGAGTGGTGTGCCTTTCTTGTTCAGCCCCCTGTATGCTGACACCCTAAAATAAAAAAATAAATAAAATAAAGAACACAAAACCTCCTGCAGTCACATAATTATCAAAATCTGTTTTAATCGGCAGGTTGCTTCATACAACAAAGATTTTGACTTTGGTTCCACTTTGCTCTCAATGAAGATATTTTATTGAATATAACAAAAGGCAAGTAGAAATGTTTGTCTTGTGAATACAAATATGCACATTTTACCAAAAGTTGACTGATTAGGTGCAAATAAGCATGCTATTATTGATCTGGGCACCTTGATTATTAAGTGTTCCTCAGATTGACTCGTTTTTGTAAATGGCACCGACCTGAAAGTAAAAGTCAAAACAGTTTGTGTGCAAGATGTGTGGACTATTAAAAAATACATTAAATTTGTGTGCAGTTTAATATTAGTATAAATAAAGCTATGTATGTGCTGTTAGAGGTGTATTAGTGAATGCAAAAGATGAAACAACCTGAAGTTTAAGGAACATACTGCAGACCTTCTGTAGTCCACAAATTTGGTCTTTATAATAGCAAAGCATAAGAGGTCTACCTTGTGTTTTGTAGCGGATGCAGCAAAAAGGTGTTATGGTCCAATAGGGCTAAATTGGACATATTGACAAACTTGCATTAATGCAGTGTGTGGCAGAAAACTATTACCGTAGATGACTCTGAACACACAACCCTCACTCACGGTGAAACATGGTTGTGGAGACATCATGATATGTGATGATTTATTGAGTTCAACTGTCTACCTACTAAACTTAAACCGGTTAGATCGACACAGGGGACGAGACTTGTTGCGTTTACCTGACAGCCTGGATGTGCATGGGTTGAGAGTGCTTCAGCCTTTCCCTGGAGGGGGAAGAGGGGCGCAGGGACGGCGTGTGGCGACGGTGGATCTGGCCGTGTCCCGGATGAGCGGAGAGATGGTGATGCTGGTGGTGAGAAGCGTGTACGTGACCGTTGTTTAGTAGAAGTGACGTCTCTGCCTGCGTGGACTGCACGCTCTCCATGGAGGAGTTCATGTCATTCACCAGCTGCTCCAGGTCCACGTCGTCATCTGTGGAGGCAGCTGGATCGGGGGAGGAGAAACAAAAAGGGGGAGGAAGAAGTGAGAGACCGCACTTAGACAGCTGTGCCCCTCCACTCTGTTATGTTAATTCTTTGTTAAGAGATCGGGCAAGGAAACTTGTAACAGGCAAAGAAAACCCTTTATCTACCTCATAGTAAAGATATATTTCAACATACATGACACTGTATTTTTATCCCAAGAAATTGTTTTTCCAAGGAACATTACTTGCTGCTTACTGTTTGAAATGGGCCTACAGTGCACAGGTAGAGAAAAGGAGGACGTGCGCTTCAGCTGCAGTAGCATCTTATTGCCACCGTGTATTGTCCAGCTGATATGATCTTCAGTCAGGGACACTCAGAACGTTATATTTATTTTGTCCCATCTTCACAGAAAACTTGGTCTTACATTCCCCCCCCCCCCAATAATCCCCGGGCAGTTTGAGTGGGTAACACAAAAACTATCTGAGAACACTACGCCCAGCCATGGATGGGTTAAGTTGCCTGTCTGGTATTAGTTGAGCGTCTCGTTCCTGTGGAAGAAAGGCATTTCCGTTTATCTAACAGAGAAATCTGGTCTGAACAAATGTTTGTTTTCTCGATTTAACTTTGCCTGGATTAATTTGAAGAAGTAAATAACCTTTAAAAAGCCAAATTGAGGAGTTGTACCTCACTGAAAATGGGATATGCACCAAGTACCTGAACTATGTGCTCAGTATAATTGATTTTAATATTAAATACTATAAATGTAATTTCATACTAAAAAAAACTGCTAAGCATCATAAACACCTGCCTCTGTGACTCTTTATTGGGTAATTTTACAAACTCCTCAAAGGCAACAAGGATGAACCAACATACCCTGTTACTAAATATAATAAATAATCACTTGTAGTTTAATTGTAAATTTGTACAAAATGTAAGGTTCAGATGTTTTTACACTTAAAATCAGCCGCCACAGAGAAAGTTTCTTCCCACAGGGTGTACATCTGTTGAACATTTGTGTGCACAAACCTTGTGATTGAACCTGATTCTAAAAAGGTTATGTTTATTGTAATGCATCTGGCAGCTTTTATCCAAAGTGACTTACAAATGGGAATATTACAGTGCAGTTAATATCAAAGCTAGCTACAAGTTACTTAGAAAGAAAACCACTAGTGGGGCTCTGTCATAGGCGATGGTGGTGACAGCATAGAAATAAAGTGCAGAAAGAGTACTATAAAGAGGGTAGGGCAGAACAGGGTAGGAGATGCTCTATCCAGAGACTCGTGGCTAGTTGTTAAAACGTTTTCAGAAAGAACTGAGCAAAAGTCCGGTTGCCTCCGATGTAAGCCTGCTGCAATGACCCAGATAACTGAGAATTTTGACAGGCATCCATGATGGATGATTTCAAACTAAACTGCAGGATGAGACGATTAGCTTGTTATTCTGACGCTAATCTGACATTCTGTTCACTTTGAAGAGAGGTCTTTTTAGGGGGCTTATTTTTTTATATATATTTTTGACCAAACAAACTAACTTAAACTACATTTTTAAAGATGGCTGCCCTGGACCTGGGGCTGTGATGGCCCTGGTGATAGAGCAATGGTTTATGGAGGGGGAAACTCAAAGAACTGGTGGGTTTCAGTTCAGAGCTGCAACCAGTTTGGTGGATAAGGCCTCCTGCCATACGATAGGGTTGTGCAAATCCAGTTTTATTAACTTAAGGCAAGGGCTTGTTGCTGGTATGAAGGTATACCCATGTTTACTGAGTTTCTTTGAAAATTTTCCATACTACTCCTGCGGTTTGAGTCCCTCTAACAAAAGCCAGAGAAAGTGCAGGAGTGACCAAAGTTTTCTGTAGGTGTATGGAGCATGGAGTAATAAAGCACCGATGCTCCCAAACTTGTGTTTTGCACACTGCCCATCAGCTGGTTGAAAGAGGGCGACAACAAGTTTTCCTTACCAACAAGAAGATATTATGTCATTTCGAAATATTTCCACTCATGAACAAAAGCAAAAATCGCTCTTTTTAGGGTAACCCCATTTCAAAACTAGACTTGGGAAATAACCAGTCGGTTTGGGAACCAACTGCAGCCTGCTGCAAGATCAGATAGCCGGACTTGTTAATTAGCTAATTTCAGGTTCTTATTCTTGTGTTACTCCCCAAAGAGCAGAAGAAAAATTGATAAATTTATGTCCCATAGGTGCTTGAAACCCCTAATCAAATGAATACTTAATCTATTAATCTATTTAAGTCTATATGGCAAAGTCATTAATAAAAGTCATTAACTGCAACAATATTTTAATTCAATATAATACAGTCATGTTTCTGTTTCAAATAAAAGCATGTTGATCATAATATACACGTATGGTTCCATGTAAATACTTCAACATGGTACACCTCACCATATTCATTTAAGGTTTCCACATCAACAGAGTCTCCTACTGCCACACCCATTTTGACCTGAGTTGAGCTTTATATTCACTTGGACTACCTAAAAAGTTTGTAGAACACACTTCATTGGCTTGAAGTCTGACATTTAAAAAGCCTAAGATATTTATAAGACAGAGGTGTTTACAACCAGAAGCCACGAAGCAAACCAAGCCGATAGGACCTGTGAAAGTTTGTCACTGCTTGTTTTCCAACCTGAGCTGTTAATTAGCTGAAGTCTTCCAATGATTTGATAGGCCAACAGTGGTAATAACGAACATACCGTTTATTTTCTTCTACTTCTAAAACAATCAGGAAACTCTTCCTGTCACTAAAACCTAAGGTTTCTAGATAAAAAAATCTTCCTCAGTTACAATGGAGGAGAAACAAGGAGAGGGTTGCCATTTTAGATTACAGCCTTTAACCTTATAGCTAAAAGCCACTTAAATTACACTTTTCAATTACACTTCTTGCTACAGATTTACAGAAAAAGTGTAAAAGCAGGTCGGCTAACAGTCCCCCTTGAAAAACAATATTTAAAAAAATTAACAAAAATTTTAATTAATGGGATAAACCCTTTTAAAAGTCTACAAGTGCTACCTTGGTGTGTTTCTGCATGTATCTGTGTCCATGTGTATGAGTCTAAAGCCCTTCGTTCCTCAGAGAGTCCCGCCCGAACACCGCTCAGAGAATTCCAAACATTCCTGGAGGAAGAAATTACAGCGCTTTGGGAGCGTTAACCAGTGCATTTATGGCACACGGTGGCTTAAACGATCAGGAAAAAGCAGAGCAGCAAAACAACACACACGCACACTTCAGAACAAGGATGGGACACCATGTGCACCATGCATCGTACAAGAACACGTGCCTTGGGTTATGCAAGTTTTTTTTGTTTTTTTTATAAGGAAACATCGTGCTGTGTTGTACACACATAGTGAGCACAGAGCAGAAGAGAAGCTGCTGTTCCAAAAGAAACAGGAGGAGTCAGTCATGTTTGGATCACAAAGAGGCATGGCCTGACAGTGCAGCACACACAGAAAAGCACAGTCTGGGACACAGGGTCAAGTGATGTTCAGGTTCATGAGTAGGACAAGAGCTGGGCGTGTGAGCAGGCCAGGAGGGGGGCTAAAACTTGGAGAGAAACGAGAGTAGACAAGGACAGCCAGACATGCACCTTATGTAAAGCTGAGTGAAACAATTACCACTTTGAAATTGGATTTTTCTTTTCAGTAAAACCATTTTTTTAGAATTTAATTTTTTTTAACATTTCTTAAGTGGTATAGGCTATTGATGCTAGTTAATTGCATTTTTTTGCAAAAGCTTGAAACTAAATAGTAAATCTCAATAAACAGTTCTCAGAAGCAATGTCAGCAGCATGGGTCTGGGAAAACAATGGCATTCTGTTGGGTTGTCCAAGTGTTATGCTGAATAATTCCACAGCTCACACCATTTTTTATGTCAAATATGTGAGCGTAGCTAATGGTGGTTTCTGTTTGTACTTTGAATTTATGTCATCTACAGCTAAGTGAGAAGAACAATGAGAGTGCCCTCTGAAATGAATGGGAAAGTCGGAGCTGACCGAGCAGCCCAGAGCTTTGTATTACTTAGTAATAATTGAGCTTTGTACTACAGCATAGGCAGTAAAAGTTGTCCACATGAAGTATTTATTAGCACTTCTGACAATTTCTATCTGATTAAACCAGCTTCACACATAGTGCTGTGAAATGTTTACTTGTGAGCATGTTCCTTGGCTTTGAATAAATAAAATGGGTAAAAATATCCTGTTATTTGCTTGTATTGCTAATATAAGGTAGCTGCACCAGAACAAATGGCAAATTCCATCGTTTTCTGACTTGCAGCTAAAATGTACTCAGCTCACGTGTGATATTATTCGTAGCCCCAACTTTCTAGACAAAAACACAGTTGGTTTAAACGAGGACTGCAGTGAGAAACTGAACAGTGACTGATATAGCTTGATTTGGAGCCTTTTTTAAGATGATTTTTCAGCTAACCATACCTTGTTTCTGAACATGAAGAGATAAAGTACATTGAGCTAAACATCAAGTGCAACTAGGTATATGAAGTACTGTTTATGGTGCTTCATATTTTAGTGCATGTGAATCAGGATTAGGGTTGTAAAATACACAGTCTACATATGTTACAGTCTACTTAGTTCCCCATTTTGTCATCTTTTGGAGCCCCTCCAAGCATTCAGCATGCAAAGTTTAGGGAAGCTTCGCAGGTGTGGACAAAACATCTGCATAGCATAACAGGAGATTCATTTACATTATTATTGGGTCGTTCCTTCAGGATTTGAGTGGCACTTGCATAAATTTTGTACCAGTAGAGCCTAAGTATGATATACATATAAAGACAATTACAGAATGTTACTAAAAGCAACATAATTTTGTTTGCCATTGAAACACAAGAATGCATAAAAGCAACAGCGTATAGATCAGGGGTCTTCTTCTCCAGCCCTTAAGGTCCTGTGTCCATGAACAATCACCTTCTTAGAATGCAGTCAAGTTCTCCAGAGTCCTGCTGATTATTTGTCCTGACCTGATTATTTGACTAAGGTGTGGTGAAGCAGGGACACATAAAAGTTGAAGGCCACCAGACCTCGAGGACTTGAGTTGAAGTTTAAATATTGGGGTTTGAATATTGTCACCCAGCTACTGACATGGCTATCCACACTAAGATATGTTAAGACTGCTGACTTTCTGCACGTTTATAGTACAGGAAGACAGCACAAGGCATGATGAAACAACCAAACAGTGAATGCTTTGTAGCCACCAATGTAATGCATGTTTAACTGGAGGACTAAGCCATCCATCAAAAACTTCAGGTAATATTATGTAGCAAGATCCAAGAATAAAAACACTCAAGTCAAATGCAGAGGAAACAACATCTGGGACTGTAAAATCCAGTCTTAGTAATCAATCTCCAGCAATAAGCCACAATTAAGGTAATTCTACTTCATGGCAAATACTGGAAGATATATCAACTGGGGCCTTTTTGGAGAAGCAAATGTTAAGTCCTGTCCAGGATTGCTTTTCTGGCATTATTTTAAAAATAAGCAGATACCACTGGTTAACTGTGATTTCTGTGGGCCTGCTTCAAACGTCCAACTCATCTGTGTTTTGGAAAGATGTGGAAACAACCCCTTAAATCAGTATTTTATGTCTGCTAATATGGAAATCTGCCACCATGCACAAGTTTCCATGTTTGAAGGGTTTTAAGCCATCTCTTCACTGCTGCAACAGTACTTCTTCATTTAGGCTACCGGAGTCTTAAATAAGGAAAAAAATCCGGCCTTGTGCGGCTTTAAGGAGGATAAAGATGGTTTCATTGGCATTCCTCTCCCTCCTGCTGCGGCTGGCTTGGACAGCACTATTCTGTTGGCTTGACACAGAGAACCCAGAGGACATATAGAAAGAAAATGCCTTCTCCCCCCATGTCCATTAAGTTTGACCTGGAATGTGAAGGACTCGCTACAGGCGTCTGGTTAGCTTCTGACAACAAAACATGCCATACGAAAGTGGACAGTTCATTCTTCTAGCATCCCAAAATACTCTAACCCGAACCTACCAAAACCAGCAATTATTGATCTCTAACCACTGTCTAGAGGTCAGCAAGGAAAGCTTGAGCGTCATGCTTTCTGTGTCTAAAAAGTTTTATCATGAAACATATGCATAGACGTTTGTATTAGCATGAAATAGACTTTTTTGCTCTTCTATAATACTTAACATATTTATAAACAATACAACATCTAAAGTTTCTGTGTTGCTGGTAGTGGATATCAGTTTTACTGCCAATAAAGCATGCTGTCAGGTTATCGGGAAGACAGATGGGGCTATCATAAATGAAGGGCACGTAACCTGAGCTGAGTGCGATCTAAATATAAACCAAATCCATTAGCGAAGCTGATGTAAAGTGTGAGTCGGGCAAAGCCAAAATGTAACTGTATCCGACTGACTTTGACTCCTACTTCTTCACTCCAGGCCTTTTTTTAAAAGTAAAACATATTATCAGGAGGGTTTCCTCTTGTTTTCAGTCATTCATGGCTCCTATGTGGTGTTGTAGTCTATGACCTGCTCCTCTTTAAATGCGAAATGCAGTTTTTTTCCACAGAGATGCAATATTTTTTTATTTCATTCTACTTAATATCCTTTATAGAAATATGTACCTTTCATTCAGTCAGGCTATTTTATTATAATTGCTTATCTTTAGTGTGTCATTTGGCTGTCAATTTCTTGACGATACAATTAAATAGTGGTGCTGAAGGACAAGTAAGGAATCATTCTACTAAAAAGATCTTTCAAAACACACATGGATCTGGCATATATATAGTACATATTTTTTCAGGGAAAATAAGGATCTGGTCCTTGCAGCTCTGTAAAATTTCTGCCTTCCCGTTTAAATTTGATAGTAAGAATTTTCTTTATTGATTAACCACAGTAGCAGGGTAGATAGCAACAGGTTGCTACTTTTTTCTGCTCTGTCAGCTTCAGTCTGGCCCCACCATTGTGTTATTATTAGCCACATTAGCCTCAAATAGTTGAACAATTAAACAGAGGAGTAATAACTGGGTGGTGGTGTGATGGTTTCTTTCAATGCTTCACTATTTATTAGCGGACCGAGCCATCAGCGGGTTAACGCATTTCAACAGGAGAGCTCAGAGCGACAGAAGCCAGTCGCTGGGCTGTCTGTGAAGCTGATACTGAAACAGGACAGTGTTGGCTTATGTTGTCCAGGAGGTTTATTACCCGACTGCTGCAGATACAGAAGCTTTACTGACCTTTTTAAGCTGCTCTCAAATATCACTGCCGTAGTGTTAGCTTGTAGTGGCTGCGTAGCACAAGGTGTCGTTTTGTTTTTGTTTTAGCAATTTGGGTGACCTCGGCTCAGTGGGAAGAGTGACAGTCCTGTAATCTGAAAGTTGTAGGTGCGATTCCTGCTACATGTCGGTGTGCCCCTGGGCAAGGCACTAAACCCCTAGTGGCACATTTTAGAGTGTGATTGGGTGAATGTGGCTCCAGTGTACACCTAAAACATGGCATAATACCTGTTGTACTTGAGCAAAGCTGCATATACATCAAGTAGGCCACGTGGAAAAAAGATCAATAGTATTTGTGTTGCCTCATAAATTAAAGCTTAGATATATTACAAACATTTAAAAGTAAAAAAAAATGCAAAAAAAAAAATAACCTCTAATCTGGACCTTTATGTGAATATAAAAAAGCTGATTCCAGTGATTCGTCTGCCTGTTTAAGGAACAAAAACCTGCTTTACCTTCTTTAATCTCCTCAACCGAGGAGATTAAAGAAGACCTATGTCCCAGACATATGCCCCATATTCTAAAAATGTCTTTCTACACTGTCCAGCAGGCTTTTATAAAGACCCTATCCTCTACCCATCCCCTTTCATGTGGAAAAAAATAAATAAAAACAGCTCTGGCCTCAAGTTAGCCAATTTTACAATTCTCTACAGTTGTTGAAGGGATTTATGATGTAGTTGTGAGTGAGGTGCCTTGGGGGAATTTAAGCCTCTTCAATAACCTCTCCATCTGGTGAGCAGAGCATGAACTGATTGAGAGAGACAGTTTCCTAGATGGTGTAAAAGATGGGCAATTAAAGTGAGGAACTTCTAGGAAGTCAGTGAGCGTTAAGTAGGCCATCAGATTTTTGGCTCCATGAAGATAGCAGTCAAAAGAGGAGATGAAGCATAAAAATGCACAGAAACAAAAGCTGTCGGATACAGAAAGAAACTGACAAAGAAACAAAGTACATTTTCAAATATATTTATGGCATTGTGACAAAACAACAACATAGAATTAAGTCCATATTATTTGCAAAACAGCAACTATTTACTGGGTTGCCTTTGTGCAATGTCTGGAATTACAAAAAAAGGCTGAAGAGTAGATAAAATTTCAGATACAAATGGTGGATCACATTAAGCATAACACTGAGCGGTATGAATAATTTTCTTCCGTTTGTCGCCTTATGGATACAGAACTCTCGTGTCCAGTGCCTACACTTCTTCTTAGTGCCTGCCATCTTGAATACACAGAGTGTGGTCAGGCTCTTACAAACACCTACGTACTCAAAACTTAATGTTGCTATTGGGGATTCAGTGCATGTAGTTATATGTATTTATAAAAAAGGAGATTTTGTTTGCTGATGACCCCTTTAAAAGTAAAAGAACTTTAAACATGTTTATTAATCGGCTGATTTCCAGTCCTGATTTTAAAGTTTTCTGCTTTCTAACAACTATAGCAGATATCCATGTGCACGAGATTATCTAAGTGGTTGGATTAAATCTCGACTCAGTGGACATTATCACGGACATAAGGATGAATAGTAAACTTAAGGCTGTTCTGTCTCTCAAAGACCACCCTCTCCACTGTGTCTTTAACAAACTCAGGAGCTCTTTCAGTGGGCCAATGGTAATGCCTCGTTGTTCAACTGATCACCTCAGAAACTTTTGCTCCTACTGCAGTGCGCCTTTATAATGAGCACTTTGTATGATCTTACTCTTGATAATGATATTGACACTGATGTTATATTATAATGATGTGGCATTTTTGTCGTCTATAGCAGAGTCCAGTGTCAGTGTTTTTTTGCCTGTATATTTTTGTTTTTGACATGTAATGAAGCAAATTAATAAAGCAAACCTTGACCCTAAGTGTGTTGTATTTTAGTGCTGCCTGAAACGACAGTTATCCGGGCCAGGATGCTCTTGTAATTGAGATTTGGAATTAAAAGGGGGTCTCGCCTGGTAAATAAAGTACAAAGAGCTAATTAAGCCATAATGTCATTCAACAACATTTAAGTTAGTTGAGAAAATTTTCTTAAGCAGAAAAAAAGTGATCATCAAGGTCATAAATAATGTGAATGATCTCATGTTAAAACCTGCAATTTAGGACAGAATTGGGGAAAAAATGAGCATTAAATATTTCAATGAGCATTAAATATTTCACTCCGCCTGTGTGTACTTGCGCAGCACTGGATGTAACGTGCGTCATGAATCCATGTGCATATTGAACCAAAAACAACACATTATGCACAGTTAGTCGTGCTTCAATTAGTTTTCACATCAGATGTCAGAAAATGTGTCTAACTATCTGGTACAGCTTGGACGTGGAAGAGAGGAGGACGTTACCATGGTGATGTGGCAAAGACTGAGTGGCTGAGCGCTGAAAGCCGGAAACCATCAGCTCCTCAGGCCTGCGAGAGGAAGTGCGCTCCATCCTTTCCTGCCAAGAAAAAATACATAATTGTCATTTAAACATAGACATGATAAAAAAAAAAAAAAACACCCGTAGGCTGACAAATGTTTCACTGAAGGATAAAACACAGTGCGTTCAAAGGGTTAAAGAAAAACTCGGTTCATGACTCTGCTCTTAATTAATATTAAGACATATGTTCATTCTAACCCTGTGACCCTGCTGACATCTTGCTGTTAGAGCCATCTCAGTCCCATACAAACATAAAATATATCCTGCAGAGGACTGTGGATATATCAACACGTCTATTGCTTAAATAAAACAAACAGACGATCTACAGCACTGTCACATCTAGGGACACAATGTCAAGTTCCTCACACACTGTCTAATTTGAAACAGCCTTGAGGCGAGAAAGCCGTCGAAGAGAAAGAGAGGACAAAAAGCCCAATTTTAAATCTTCCCTTTTCCAGGAAAAAGTAGAACGCGGAAGCGCTGCTTCCAGGAATTGCTCGTGGCCAGGAGTCCTGTTGTGCATGCGTGCACATACACACTGGCTCGCATCTCCTCTCTATGCTTCGAAAACATCCATAAATGTCAGGAGCGAGATTTATAACTCTGAGAAGCAGCTGCCAAAAGCTTTCCAAGGAAGACAGCTTGACTGCTGGGCCTGTGGTCTGACTGCAGCCTTTAGCTAGGGGTTAGGGAAAGCAGCTCCTCTAACTTCCTACTGAAAACCAGCTGCGGCAAACAAATTTCTATACTTTCTGTAAATTTGTAGCAATTTCTTAAAAAATTAAGACAAAACATGGGTGATAAGATTAATGGAAATATTCTACAGTTTGGGTTTTCTGATAATACTGCCCAGTCCTGCATCAGCACTGCCTTCACCAGGGCACAAGGCAGTAACTGTGTACGCTGCGTGGGGTTTGAGGAAGAACAGCGTCTTGGGTCTAGTAGGAATTATCTGTAGCAGTACTGTTAACATGTAACTACAAGTCAACGCAAAAACAAAGACCCCTTAACTCGAAGCAATCTAGCTGTAAAAAGTCCATTTTAATGGCTGCATTCCCCATAAACCTTCACAATGACTCCACACTTTTGAGGCGCCCATGAAACGGTATTGAAGTGGTTTTCGGTTTTGCCCTGGGCTTCACCTGGACGGCAGTCACTGACCTGACAATTAGAAAACATTTTTTAATACGTTTATTTTATGTTCTGTTCAGGTTCATTTACTCTTGTAATTTTTGTTTCCTATTACAAGCACAGTCAGGGACGTGTTCTAGTTGTTAAACTGAAGAAGCGCTGAATTTCATTCAAAGTTGCAAAAATGATGCAGAATTGCGTCTGGTACCCTCTTAGGTGTAGCAGCCTCAGCAACTTGTAATTTGGCAACAAGTAAAAATATAAAATGACAAAAATCTTATTTTTACTTGGTGCTTTAACAAATTTGTTTTTTCTATTGCAGAAATGATGGTTCCATTTATAGGTTTATTTCAATTGGTTAACATAAGCATCCTGTTCAGAAAGCAACGATGTTGACAGTGAAATTTAATAGTGTTCACCATCTTAAGTCAGTCTGCAAACAGGATGATTAGCAACGCTGATGGTAAAAACAGGAGTCATCAGCACCTGTGTTAGGGAAATGATTATTGCTTTGGAGAAATAAGATTTGTTCCCAGATTTATAAACACCACCAGACACAGAGTCCTGTTTCTCTTAGCCACTCATCAAAATGGGTAAGACAGGTAGTCTGGATGTTTAGAAGTCTGGGAAAGGCTCCAAGAAAACAGGACGTTAAAACAGAAACTATGACAAAGACTAAATGAGGACCAAAGTTTATCTAGCCACCACCCACAGAGAGGAGGATGGTATGAGAAGCTGGCTGTTGGAAAAAAAGCAAAAAAGATTTACTCTTAAAGTCTCCATAGCTTTAATAGCTTAAAAGAAAAAAACATATATATGTTGGACACATTTTTTTTGCCATTGGTGTCAATAATTCTGAAGGGAGATTTATTGCAATGTCACAACATTGTTGTCAAACCATCCTAGCATGTACAAGTACACACGACTTCCACATGCTTGACTCAGGTTTTTAGAAGGAGCCATGATGTGTTTTAGCATCTATAGTGGTTTTAATTTTAAAGGGACGTGTAACATTAAAAAAAACAAGCCTGGCCTTTTCTAAAATGTTTACAAACACGTTTTGGAAATGGTGTTTAAATTAGCACATTCTGTCACTTAGTTGGATTTATTTTAGTTTGAAGACGGGCCGTTGCCTTCCAGGATTGAAGGTGGTGTGTTCAAATCCATGTCGCAGCATTTCAGGGGGACGTCTGCATGTTCTCTCTCTGCATATGGTTACTTCCCACAGTATGAGCTGGTTACTGGTGTAAACCTGCAGTGAAATTTTTAAAATGAGCAATAAGCTAAGTCTCATTATTTTAGATAGAACTAAAAAAAAATAGAGATGTGAAGAACTAAAGTTAATATTTCAGACGGACTATGGTATGACGTCACACCACATTTCTCTGTGTTGTTCTCCTGTCTCTTGATTACTTAGCTGGGCCGGCTGCGTGTGCGTGCTCTTGCTAATCAGCATTATAAGGTTAAGAGTTACTTACTTCTTCACTAGTAATGTTCCTCCGAAAGGTGAAGCTGTTTTGCTGTGTTTTTATCCTCTACAAATATGCTCATAGGGGATGACGAGTGATAAAAGAAAAGAGGGGCTGGGAGTGGAGGTAAAGAAAGGCGTGGCTTGTCACACATCATGTTTTGGTCTACAGTGCTCAAGCACCACCTAGTGGTGAAATATCGCTTATTGCTCCTTTAAGTTATGTTTTTAAAAACACAAGATTTTGATCACCATTTTCTCCGGCAGCATGTAGCACAGCACTGATCCCTCCCCCACCTGTTGCTGTGCAGCTGACAAATGAAGGCTTCTGTACTTTTCCCTCACATGTGGAGGTTTGGAAAATATTTCTTATGGTGAAAAAAGAAACAAACCACAAGTGACATGTCTGATAAGCAGCCAGCTGAGCAGTTTGCCTCACTATTCAGTCAGCCAACAACCGGTGGTTAGACTTTATGAAGAACAATAAAAAATAAATCGTATTAGTCTGCACAAGAAGCATGTTTATTTCAAAACTACCCCTACATTTAGCCGCGCTTAGTCCAGAAAAACAGGCATGTTAGATTAATAAAAGATTATTGCTCCTGCAAGGAACGTCTGGAGAGACGCAGCAGTCTTCCTGTAAGGCTAACCAGCGTTAAACGGGTATGGAAACCGACAGTGACTGGATCCAAAATGCCGCACAGCAGTGGCTTAAAGTTTTTTGTGACCCAGTTGTGTTTATACCAAAAGACCATGGCACTTTTTCAACTGCTACACCTCTAAAACACATTCGAAAAGCTACAGGTAGAAAGACTTCATGTATTTTAGTAACTAACTTAAATCACTTTATTTGACTGAATTAACATGAGCTTTCCTAGACTCAGCAGAAGTTGTAACTTCCCACCTGTCACCCAACAGCATCCTCTACATACTTTCTGCATACTTCTGTCAGTAGGCCCGTTTACACTACACTTTTTTAACCGAGCCGAGACTAGTCCGAGCTCGGTAACCGAGATAACTCTTGTGTGTAAATGGTCAGCAGACTGAACCAGACCGCGCTAACGATAACCGGACCGCGCTAACTGCAGACCAGTTCATCGCCAGGTCTCGGACTGGTTTTTTTTAGCCCGGTTCCCTGATAACGAGGAGCGCATGAGCAGACCGCGTCATCCCCTTACAGTCAGCTGACTGTCAGCGGGTTTCCCGGCGTGTCTGGCTGCACGTCCCGATTCACACTCCATTCAGACAAATTTCAGACATTCATAATAATACTAGCTTCCTTACCGTGCCACACGGTTTCCAGAGATGACTCTGCTTATGAACCTCAGCGTCTGTTGTTGTTTCCTGCGTCTGTAAATCCTTATTAGACGTTCATTTGTCTTATCCACGTCCCAAAAGCCGACTCTATGTCTAACAATAACATCCTGAATATTACGGGTGCCGCCATTTTGATTTGCTCGGTCCCGCCTTCAATCCCAGAGAGCGGTAATACCGCAGATCGCCACTAGGGGGCGAGGAGCAACCAAGGAACAAATAACCGAGATAACTCTTGTGTGTAAACGGCTGCATTTATCTCAGTTAACTGGACCAAGCTCGGACCGGTCTCGGCATGGCTCGGTTTTTAGGTGTAGTGTAAACGGGCCTAGTGACTCTGAAGCTACAGTTCCTGGAGAGCAGAACAACTGAACACGGCCCCTGCCGCCTCTGCACCAGCGTCTGCATAGATGTCAACATAAAAGGCAGACTTTTCCACTCAAATTTCACGAGTTTTAAGGTTTGTGAAAAATGAAATATAAAAGTTAACTGGGAAATTATATAAAATGGGGAAGTATTAAATAGCCTGGAAATACCAGGGACAGACAGAAGGAAGGTAGGACGGATACAAAGGAAAGACAGAAGAAATTATACAGACAGATCTGATAGGGAATAAAGTGTAATGATTGTAATACTTTTTGTGCCTTGTTAAGATTTGCCTGTGCAAATTCTCAGTTATCCGGGTCATCGCAACAGTAAACAGGCTTAAATCAGAGACAACCAGACTTTTGCTCAGTTCTGAAAATGTTTTGACACCCATCCAGGAGTCTTTGTCAATGCTGGTGAGTGATTGAGCAACCTGCAGCTGGTGCGCTGCTGCTTTTTAAAGGACATAGATGTGCTATGGAGAATAGGCCTCCAAGTCAAATGCAAATCAATGACTTTGAGCAGGTTGCTCAATTGCGAGCCACCAGACTTGACAAAGACTCCTGGATAGGTGTCGAAACATTTTCAGAAAGAACTGAGCGAAAGTCCAGTTGGCTCCGATTTAAGCCTGTTTGCTCTTGTTAGGACTCAGTTAAGAAATCTAATTTCCAACTTTCCCAGGCTGCACAGGAGCTCAAATTATTCTTAGTTTTCAGCCTTTTCTCAACAGCTATAGCTACAACTAAATCAGCGCTTCTCAAATAGTGGAGTGCGCCCCTAGGGGATGTGTGAAGGTACTGCGGAGGAAGCGCAAGAACAGCCTTGCCTTTTTTGTCCAGAACATACAGGCCTTCTAGATTATTCTAAGTGTGACAACAGCACCCCCTGCTGTTTGGTCTGTACCTGCAGTCAGTAGCATGATGAATCCTATTAAACTCCTAAAAAAATAACAAAACTTAATGTAACTGAAGTTTGTCTTTAATATTAATGGCTTGATATTATTTTTGCCATATGAGGTTCCTAGCTAGTTAAAAGTTCACTGCAGGTATGAGGCTGGCTAAAAGCCATTTATATTATTGTTAATATAATGTAGGTAAAAAGTGCGGCAATGTTGAAACATTCTAGTTGTTAGAAACCATTATTATAAATGAACCCATATATATGTTACAAATTTTAAAAGGGATTCTGGGTAATCTTCAGAACGACAGCTTTAACGCATTAAAGCATTTGTTTGCCCTTCTTCAAAGTGGTGCGCAACAGAAAACATTTGAGAACCACTGAACTAAACTAAGCTGCAAGTCTCTGAAAACCTTTAGGTGCTGTGCCAAATTAAAGTTTACCAACGTAAATTTATGCTCAAAAAGGTGGACTTGCAAAGAGGAAAAGAAGAAGTTACATCCGGCTCAACCTGATACATCTCTCGCACTGGTCCAAAGCTCTCACCGAGACACACGGACAAGAAACACACACATAGGAGACGGGAGTGGAACGGCGCCCAGGTTCCCAAACATCCCAGCCGTTATGTATACCGTTATGTAAGTTCACAGAAGAACGGCTCATTTTCTCCTTATCTATTCAAACTACACCCAGAGAAAAACTCCACGGGGGAAGAGGGGAGATGCAGCCTCATCTCCATTGGCAAACCTCACACAAGAACACCACACAGCAACGTGATAGCCAGCTTCTTTATATTTAAACAACCTAAATCTGCTTCTTCTCTGCACAACGTGTAGGATGGAGGAATGTTGGAAACTCAATTCACTATTCACTGCAGTCTTACGGCTGCAAAGCCCCCTTCCTGGAAGCTAAAGAGAACCTATCCAACTTAATGTCAGCTCAACAGGAGCTCAGCGGTCCCACGGTTTGGGTTAGCAGGAGGCTTCACGTTTGCACTCTGAGGACGGAGGCAGCTGACGTTACGTCACCTCCTTCAATCCCCTTGGTCCCGAGTAAGACGTCACAACGTCAATCCCAAGCCTGTCACAAAACAAAGTCCACAGCTTGTTAATGTTGTTTGTTTAGGAGTGCTATTTATAGAGCTCTACAACGCTGTCCAGCCAAATTCTTTAGGTTACTGGAGAGTTGGAGAGGAGAAAATCCAAGCGGGGAAACAAAGGGCTCATTCTGCAGGAGTTGGACTCTGGAAGTGGAACTGTTGTGTTGCAGAGACGCCATATTTCACCCAACTGGACTGAGAGTCCCCAACTTTGAATCAAGAGGACTTGCCACCACGCACATGCAGATACTAGAGGCCTGCAGAACTATACCTTAGAGGCAGCCCTTTTAACAACAAGCATTTATGTAGTCCAGAACCTGAGTATTAAACCTACTCCAGCAACTCTAACAGCACAGATGTTATAAAATAAGCACAGCTTGGTAACTAGTATCAAGGTAAAACTGCAAACCCTTTCCATCATGCTGTTCCTAGGGTTTAATTGCCCTCATAAGGATAAGCCTGGGGAAGTGATCTTCTCTGGCCGTTTGCAGCATAAAGTAAACAGCATTGTCCCTCTCCTACCTGTAGCACAGCCCCATCAGCTGGCTGAAAAAAAATAAGCTTCTACAGTTTCCCTTTGCTTTCAAAACAGACAAATTCAGCTGTCTGGATATATTTCAGATGCAAAAACCGTGAACCGTCGTGGTGGAGCAGCATTTCTGTCGACCGGCTGACAGCATACTCTACTTGAGCAGAGAGCCAGGCTGATTAAACAGCTGAGTCTACTTGTACATGCTGAAGAGCAGAACAACAAAAAGCTATAATATTCTGCACCATAAGCACCCTTAAAAAAAAAAAAAAAAACACCTGGGAGCTTAGCTGATGTTTATTCTAGTTTTCTGCTTAACTTTGTTCATCAAAACAGCAAATAAATCTTAGCAATCGCGTGAATATAAAAGTACAATGATAAATGTTGCATTATTTGAGCAGCAGTAGGATAGAATAAATGTTTTTATCCGTTCTACATGTCAATTTTTGTTTTCATTTCAATTGTTAGGAAAATATATTGTGAGACTGTAAAAACGGTATTTTCTCTTTAAACTTAAACCATCAGAATCTCACACCCCATATCTACCATGGAGATTCCTTAAGTATTTTCAATCAAAATACACAGTGCAAAAAAAAACAAACAAAAAAAAACCAAACAATTATACTTGTTTTAGACCTACTTGATATAAAAATACTTTAACAGGCCACTCATTAATTCATGTCAGAACAATCTAGTAATTCTATATCTACTTAGGCTGGAAGATCAGAATGCATTTCTATGTTTTACTTGTTCTTTATTTCTGCTTCAAGGGTAATTGAGTATTAACCAATCTTAAACAAACAAACTTTGAAACAGAGGCCTGAATTGAAAATTAGCGTTGCACACCTACACACTAAAACTGCCAGGTCTGAAAACTGGTTGCTCTGACTCGCCTGGGCTTAGAGAAAGCAGCAGTTTTACTCTCTGGTTTTGTCATTCTGACGCAATCGTGACAAATGCGTCCCGTGACGAACAGATTACGGTTCGTAAGCGCACTAAACCACAAATCCACTCGTTTCCAATCATTTCAGGCCATCGATCGCGGTGCTTTCTAGAGGACACTGAACTTCAGAGGCACTATTTCAACACGCTGATTCACACTCCGCGCCGCAAACAAGCACAAAGCTCAGAAAATATTTACCTGGTAGTTCGGGTGACGTAAAAAGTAGTCAGGGCATCCTGCTAAAGCCATGGTGTTTGCCTTGTGCTTCCTCTTGCAGGGAACCCTCTGGTCTCACCGAGCACCCTGCACATGGAGGAGGAGCACAGCAAATAAATGAGACAAAGCAAGCCTAAAAACTGACAGGGTAATGATTAGAGGGAAAAAAAAAAAAAAAAAAAAAAGAATCCAGAAAGAATGTCGTCAAAGACCCTTTTAAGCTCGCCAGCCACACGGGTTTCATGATTTTTTTTTTGTCCGTAACAACTTTGTGAACTGGTTAAACCCTACACTCTTCTCCGACTTAAAGAAAGAAGCAAAGCCTGCATGATTCGTGAACGCATCAAGGCGCATGTACACATTGATTCTAGTGTAAACACGGCCATTGTGTTCAACACACATACACACACACACCCCCGTCAGTCCCCAAACAAAGGCCGGGGCTTAGCACTAAATAAGAAACCTTCTCCATGCTTGCAACACATGACCACTCACCACCTGCAGCCTGTTGAGGAGGCAGGAGGGGGAGCCTTTCTGAAGGCGTTTGAGAAAGCAGCCCATCAGTTCTATCTGCCAAGGGGGGAACAACTACATGACGTGCGTTTGATGTGTATTAAAATGAACTTTCAAATGGTCAACATTAAAGCCCATGTTTATTTTCAACTATATTCAGGAGCTAAACTACTCTCCACATTTAGAGGCCTGGATTGAGATTTGGAGAAAAGTTGAAGATCTTTATCCGAGCCCCAGATTTTCAGGCTCACCTAGCCATTGACTGGTTACCGCGGTCGGGGTTTTAAAACGTCAACGTTCTTCGTCGTATCGTTCCGACAGTTTAAAGCCATCATTGAGATGCAACACAAAGTCCTGGAGTGGTCCAGAGTTTTATGGTGGCTGCACAGCGCACAGGAGTAAAGCTCCTCCCCCCACCTGTTGTAGAGGATGCTACACTCTTCCTATGCTCATCAAAAATAAATAAATAAATAAATAATAGGATTTTTGCTTGGGAATATTTCTGATTACATAAACATTAGTGATATGGAGACTATTCCATCGCTTTAACTGAGGTAAAGCCATCATTTCAAGCTACGACTGCTGACCGAAGGCTGGCTACCTGAGCAGATAGCCTGAGTAACCAGCTAACATAGTTGCTCGACGTGTATTAATGTGCAAAGAGCAAAATGTCCAAATATTAGAATAGTCCGTGCTTGAAAACTACTACTAAATGTAGCTGCTGTCTCTTTTAAGTTTCAGCGTTCGTCTATGTATTACACAAAAAGGAGTGACTGTCTGTGCTTTAAGTAAAAGCGTTGAAGCATTTTGCTTAAAAAGTTACAAATACATTGAATCAGGGTCATGAACCTGAGAATCTCACACCAGCGCATGCCTAAGACCTAGTTCTATGTTCGTTTGAGTAGAAAGTGCTACAGATGGGACCTAATAACCATCAAAACCCACAGCTCCCTGCTGTAAAACCTCACCATCCACCCGGTCGGGTTCATAGAAAGCCGTGATCGCATTCCGGAGCTCTACAGTCTTCTCGCTAGTCTTGCTGAAAGCAGCCCACCTGCATACTTCAACGAAGGCCCGCTCAGGCAGCCCATGCAGAGAAACTACGCATCCATCTACACACGCACACTGAAACTTTACATTCCTCTCGGCAACTCTCTCTAGGACTGATTTCCCTACGCGTTCCCTCTCGGTGCCTCTCTGTTGTACAGGTCAGGTCATTATATAACAGATATCAGATGGTTCAAACAATAACTCCTCCACCACCACCACCACCACCACCACCTCCTCCTTTCACCCCACTAATTACTGTTTCCACAGGGGCTGGGCTATCTTTAGGTCGCTCTCGCTGACTGAGAATGCGTGTCCAAATGTGTGTGCACAGTTGGACACACATTGAAAAAGGACACCCTCTCCACCCCTGATAATTGCATGCCTACCCCCTCACTTTTACCCCTCCTTTTCACTTACGTCCAGGTTTTTTTTTTTTTTTTTTGAGTCTCACATGTTCTTCCTTCTACAGGATCATCAGGCTGCTTCACACCAATCAAACTGCTGGCCAAAAGGGCAAAGCCCTGCTGATTGTATGTGCAAGTCTAATAAGCCTGGACGTTAAGCCAAAGCTGAGACTGCTTGACATTTAGTGACATTTGTGGCTCCTCCTGCAGAGAAAGGGAATAATTCAGCTTTACTAGAGATTATGGGGACACCTAGAGATTTAATACGCCATGAAGCAACTTAATAATGCCACACCGAGTCCTTTAAACCGGGTGTACGTCTGCCTAAACGCCGCTGAGAAAGATGATCCTAAACGTGGTCTTCTTTGTGCACCAGCAGAAGAAGGCTGGAGGATGTTACACATCATGCAAACACTTTACTATCAGCCAAGGGAGATCATCAACACGCAGCTACCTCGTCCTCCGAGCAGTAGCTCCTCAACATGCTGCTGGTCTGGCATTAGTTTAGGAAGCATCCTTGCACAGATCAGGAGTGACTTTAAAGTGAAGTAAACTCCTACCGATTTTACCAAAACGTTTCCAAGCAGCTAATCTGCACAAAGTCTCGATGCTCTTCGTCATCCACGGTGCAAAATTAGCAACGCCTTCTTTAATCTCGCACTTTCGAGGATGCTGCAAAAGTGTTTGTATTCCCTGTCATAGCAAAAAAATATCTGCAAAAGTGCAATTTCTTACTCTAAAGAACCGTCAGTAAACGCGACTTTAGCGCAACTGCACGCCCCTGCCTGACCGAGAAGAAGGGTTGCCTCTGACATGCGTTCCTATAAGTATATGAATTAGTTTCCTAAACAAAAACACAAAGCGCTTACGGTTAGGAAAGGGCAGCACGCAGTTCAAGCTCGTGTCCAGGACGCACGACGTATCAGCGCCTGGTTAAACGCTTCAAATTTCCTCGTCTGACTCTCGGCACAAACTGCTTCCCACCCCCCAAAAGAAAAACCTCTGTCCGCCGCCGTGTTCACCTTGTCCCCCGAAGCGCTGTCCTTGCGCACGTACAAACCGCACACACACACACGCGCGCACACAAACACACTCACTCTTTTCTCCCTTGCTCGCTGGCGCGCGCGCACACGCTCAGCCCACTCCACGCGCGCTCCCCCCCCTCGCCTCGACCAGCTGACTCTCGTCGGTCTCGCCCCTCACACGCACGCGCTCAGAGGGAAACTTCCTCTCTTCCAGCTCCGCCCTGTTCACTGCGCTGCAAAAAAACTATCTCACTTTTCTTTAACATGCTGCTGGCGGTCAGTGAGGGTTCTGTTCCCACGTCACTCATCTACGTGGGTCCACTTTGACACATCCCCTGACTGAGAGGTAAATTCAACATGGCTGTCCCTGGAGTCGGTGTGTTGTGACAGTTCACCCTTAAAGGGTAACTCACCCCCAAATTGCCTTTTTTTTTTTTTTGCTAATAAGCTATTAACATGGATGTCTTATAGTGCTATATGTAACGGTCATTATTTCAACAAATTACTACATATTTGTTGAAATCCTGCTTTTGTGTCTAAAACTATCTGTGTGGCGCCCTCCTTAGGTTTACAGAGTGTCTTGTATTGAAATTCAAATCAGTATTGCTATTGGTTTAAAAGATATTGTGACATCACAGAAAAAACTCCTGTAACTCTGCCGCTGTGGGGTATAAAAGCTGTGTCCTATATTTCTCTGTAGCGAGTTGGAGTTGAAATAGTGACCTCTGCAATATTTCTATCGATTTTCAGGTTAGCGATTATATTTATAGTGATATGCTTTCTTGTTAGAATTGGGAGAAAGTGTAGTGTAAGGGATTGCGTAAGGCTCCATCCGAGTACGTCTTTTGGGTAAGGACTCTTTAGCCAAAGCAGAAATCGGTCAGTGGTCGCCATGATGAGTGCTGTCCAAATAGTGCAGTCAGTAAGGAAGGAGGTAGGAATAGGAGCCTGGATGCTTCCTCTCACAGCTACTTTAGCACAGGAACCTTGCAATGTCCCTTACTGGTGCCAAGGAGATATAAGGAATCCCATAATCCTTTCCGTGACCAGTGCCGTCGCTACATTTGCCAAATGTTGCTGTGGAGCTATATGTTCGCAATAATAAGTGGGACAGGATCGTTCTTTATCGAGTAATATTGTAGAAAAAAGAGAGAATACTAACCAGACATTGGGATCGACTCACCAACGTTTGTTTAAATAATTAACATCTGAAATCGTAGTGCGCACGCCCAACACACTCTCAGTAGATAGTGGTGGGGCACAAATCCTGTGGCACCAAGCTCGTATCGTCCAATCAAAATACTGGAAATGCATACCTTAAGTTTATGTTCTGCTGGAAAATGTGTGCGACAATTCGGTGTTGGTTGGCCTTGCTGGGTCATTTAAGGATTGATGTGAATCTTTTCTGTTCAATAAATTAATATTATTAATGAGCCTTTATTTGTAATTTTATGTATAAAAATTAAATGACATTTAGCTTTTAGAAAAAGGTATTTCAGTTGTGTTGGTTTATGCTAATTTATCTGTTTCATTTAAAATGTATCAAAGTCTGGTTGTATGCCTCACAAAAAAAATATTGCTGCTAATAGGTGTTGAGATTTTGTGGCCCACTTAACTTATCATGCCAGAGACCCCACTGTCCGTGACATGGTGTATAAGCACAGCCCACCTCACTGAAATTAACAAAAATGTCCATAAAGAAGAGACGGTGCACTTTGTAGTTCATTTCAGAAGGCTTTAGGACTAGAATCATCCATGTGTGTTTCCATCGCATTATGACGTATGAGTTAAAGGCATGGAACCCCTTTCCCACCCATGATGGAGTTCTTACTTTTGACCCGATGGAAAAGGAGCTAGAAGATACAATTAGATGTATTCGGATAGAGTCTTATTTCTGGAGGTTTGTACGTGGATCCATATTTTCCCGCTGCGTAGGAGCAAAATGGCAGAGAGCACGCCCAGCAGATCGAAACTAAGATCATTGTAAAGTTATGAGTTACTGCCTTCTTCACTAGACATGTTCCTCTGAAAGGTGATGCTGTTTGCTGTATACTTATCCTTCGCAAATATGTGCATAGGAGGTGACAGGTGAGAGAGGGGGGGGGGGGTAGTGGGGGCTGGGTTGCAGCTGGAGTGGAGGTAGAGAGAGGCTCCATCTGAAAACATCTGTTCTATCTTCTAGCTCCTGTTCCTTGATCTTTCATGGGGTCAACAGTAAGAACACTATTGTGGGTGGGAAAGGAATTTCTGACTGCTGTGTCGATTTTGGACAGCCTTTAACTCTGATGTCATTACGTGACGGAAACGCACATGGCTAATTTTAATCAAATCGGGGCCTACAGGCTTCCGAAAATGAACTACAAAGTGCTCACTCTCTTCTCTCCAGCCATTTTTGT
The DNA here is from genome assembly GCF_011125445.2 of Fundulus heteroclitus. Taxonomy (NCBI): domain Eukaryota; kingdom Metazoa; phylum Chordata; class Actinopteri; order Cyprinodontiformes; family Fundulidae; genus Fundulus; species Fundulus heteroclitus. The sequence goes on from NC_046373.1 coordinate 4,095,643, forward strand.
TAATTTTCGTTAGGTTGACTGTGCTTATATGTCATGTCACGTCACGCAAAAGATTGTGGGATTCTTTATAGCTCCTTAATGCCGGTAAGGGAAATAGCGAGGTTCCTATGCTAAAGGAGCTATGATAGAAAGCGCTTTCACTTTGGATAAAGAGTCCTACAGGAGTAAAAAGTAACTGTTTAGTTATTTTGCCTAGTAACTAGTTAATTTGATAGTTCAGTAACTGAATTAGTAACTAGTAACTGCAACTAGTTACTTTTTTAAAGTAACATGCCCAACAATGACTACCACTGGACTCCAGAGCAGTGAAAGCTCTTTCTCTGGAGTGATGAATGACGCTTTCCATCTGGCAATCTGATGGACGAGTCTGGGCTTGGCAGTTGCCAGGAGACCGGTACTTGTGTGGCTGTATTGTGCCAAGTGTAAACTTTGTTGAAGGGGTGGATGCTGGTGTGGGTTTGTTTTTCCAGAGCTGGGCTTTGCCCCATAGTTCCAGTGAAAGGACCTCTGAACGCTTCAGCAGACCAAGAGATTTTGGACATGGACAGAAATCTGTCTGACGTTGTACATGATCTACTATGTGCTGTTCCCTTGATCACGACTGCAGGTTGGAGACAAACTGTGACCGACTTTAACAAACACAGCACTGACATCTAACACAGCACGTCCAGACACAAGTCAATGATCTACAGCCATGAGAATGATGTTAGTGATGTTCACAGGTGCTGTTTCAGTTCTTGATGAACCTGTGCTGTTGGCTAACTTAGCTGCTAATAAAAAAAAAAGTATAATATTGATAAGCAAGTAAAAGGATTATACACATTTTTCGTGTAGTTTACATTCATTCAAAAACCCAGCCTATAAAGCCGGGCACAGGTAAAACATGCTCTGTCCGATTTTAATCTTAGATTATTTAAATATTATACTACTGTTATATGAAAATTTAACTAGGCCAAGCTCCCTGTGTTTGATGAACCTAACATCTCCAAGACAACTAAACCACAGAATCTGTGCAGGGAAGAGGTAGGTAGTAACTAGTTACATTTACTTGAGTGAGTTTTTGAACAAAACTAACTTTTAAGAGTAGTTTTACTGCGCTGTACTTTTTTACTTTTACTTGAGTCCTATTTTTACTCAAGTATCGCCAGTCATACTTGAGTAAAATTTCTGGCTATACCTGCTTCGAGTAACTTCATGAATAAAGATCATACTTGTTCTAAACCAAAATCCTAGAGTTTATATTAAAGACTTCTTATTTGTACACAAGCTTTGTTATTTTAATCTGATTTTTTTATCTGTTGTGCTCATTGAGCCATTGGGAGGTCAAATGGATTTACAGTAAACAGTAGATATTGTCATTGGAAGTACTTTGCACTGTTCTAACATACTGTAAATACATTAAGGGCGGTAAGTATTGCTTTCAAGTTTAATGTTGAAAAAAACAGTGATTTAGAAAATTGTTTCTTCTGCCTGAATATGATGTTTTGTAATTATGTTATTCTTTGTATATTTTTCATTTTTGTCTCTAAAATACAAGAATTTGCACATAACCTTATATTTCAGTCTGTCCGATTACATCATTTTTAAACATTAAATCATCATTAGTTACTTGGTTCTTGAGTAGGCTTCTTACTGAATACTTATTTGCTCTTAGTTGAGTAATTTCTTGGCTGACTACTTTTTACTTTTAATAGAGTAATAATATGTTGAAATAGTGAAATGGTGCAGGGCCACTTACAACAGATGTTTAGCATTCAATCCGCCTCCCGAAGACGCATTTTTTGTGGAACGTTTTTTGCAATATTTTTTTGTTTTTCTGGTTTTCCCTTTCCAATCATCCATCATCCAGCAACTGTCTAAAAACACAGGTTTTAACTAGTTTTATACATAGAGCACATGTTCATGCCTGACAGCGGATATCTTGGATGGATAATTTATTTGAAAGTTGCTATTCGTAACGCAACACATAACCAAGTTATTTCTGTGCTTTAGACATTCATGGGCACGTAATGACATCCTTACACAGTACGCAGCCAACAGAGTGACAGCACAGATGGCTCCGGTAACTCACTTTCATCTTCCAGCAAAACAGATAAGAAAGCCAAAAATCAGACATATATGTACACACACACGACCTGAAGCCACTCTGTAAATAGGTCAGAGGTACAGGCTCTGTCAAAAAGGAAACGGGTCTCCATGTTGACCTTTTGTTTACAACACCATCACATAGGGACCTTAAAATCACGTGTGTGTGCTTATACTGAGCTCCAGAACATCTCTGACATCTGGAGCTATTCTCTAACAGTTGTAGCCGACGAGGTACAGATTACAATTCCTTATCAGGCCGAGCCTCTTTCAAACCATGTGTTGTGGTTCTTTCTTTAGGTTAAATTGGGCTCGATTTAGCCCCGCATTTACAGCAATCTATGGCATTTTCCATCACAGAAGGTGATGTTTGGCTGTGCAATCAGCAAACCTAATTCAGTCCAGAGTCTAGTCTGAAAGAGTTTAAGATAAGGTTTATACGGTAAAAAAAAAAAGAGTTTACAGAGGTCAAAGGTGATTAGTGGCTGAGCATTTAAGCCCATGTAGTTAGAGATGGACATTTAGATTGAGAGCCAGAGATCACAGAAAACAGAGCAGAAACGTTTTGTCAATGATTTGACACATTTAATTAACTTTTTTTTTTTTTTTTTTTTTTTACTTATGGAAGTCTTCCAAACAGACTCATTAATGTAAATCTTTGTCTCTTAACACTATGGTGTATCTGTCTTATAATATAAATAAAATTGATTTTGATGAAGGGACACTAGTTTTCTACGCACTTGATGCTGTATCACACATTATTTGATCTGCAGCTAAGCTAGGCTATCACAGATTATTTTTTTGTTTATATGGTAACACATTTCTGTGGAATAAGCACTGCAAGGCAGAGATGCCGTTTTCACCGCACAAAAAAGTACATATATGTTGTTCAAATTTCATGGCAATAATTCAGTAATTCTTTACTTGATATCATATTTCTCTATGTAAACACTTTGTCTGCGATGACAGTGAGTCACCTCGTGTTGCTCCAACTTAGAGTGGCTGACAGACTGGTCACAACATCACTATGTATGGGAAAAGTAAAAACCAAGACAACAAGAAATGTACTCCATCCCTACGCAGTTGCACGTTGTAGATTTGACATCCTTGAACTGAATACAAATTCCATATATGTAAGGCTAGCAAACTATAAGCAGTGCGCATCATTCATATCTGCGCCAGGACTTGACAGGACAAAGGTCACTTCATTTTTTCCACATTTGAAACCACACAAATAGCATTTGTAGTTTTTTTTTTAGATTTGCCAACGTGCATGACAAAAGATAAGCAGTGTGACAGTAGATCTAGTGTCAGGCTTTTCCCGTATCAGTAGCCATCTGATTAATTGAACAAATGTGAGATTCTGGGTATCCTGCCACTGGATAACAATGGATGTCATTGATTTTGGTAACGTTGCGACAGAAATGTTGTGTGTTTCACCTTGTTACCAAGGTTTTTGAATGAGCCATGCAAAAATATCAAGAAAGCCTAAACCTTTTGTGGTTATAATTTAGCAGCTGTATTACCTGGATAGACCACAAACTGGACTTGCTGTGACTGTGTTTTATCAGGGAAACATGCTACATCAATGTATTATAAATACATTCTCTGTTATGCACTTGTTTTTCTTTTGGTTGTATTTTCTTTTGTGCCTTCTGGCAATGACACATGTATGAATCAAGAGATTTCTGTTATTTTATAAAGGGACAACTAAATTTACTTATGAGGGCTAATGGCCAATGTTCCCTTGAAGCTGCGCGCATGCACAATTGTGCACTGCATCTGAATTCAGAGCGCACAGTAAATCTATGCTGTGCAGTAAATAAAATCCAGGCAGAGCAGTAAACAAAATAATAATAAACCTAGCTATTTTGTAATTCTGGTGAGATGGTGTTCCACGGTCCCACTTTGTGTGTGCCAGGTGCCGATTGGAACACCACTGATTGATCTTCTTTAAATTTTTAGCAGTGGTTCGCGACCGACTTAAATGGGCATTACCGCCACCTATTGTTCCAGAGTTAGGGCCAGATTTTTAGCTTACAAACTATATACACATATACAAACATACTTACCTGCATACATAAAAAATATTATATCCTACAATAATGCCCTGTGTCCTTTCGAAAGGCTACTAGCGCCTTTACTTGTGCTCTACTACAACACCCCAATATATTCTTTAAGGTGAACTCCTTTATCCCCAATTCCTTCAAACTCTCCCTTTAACTGTAGACTACATCTTAAGATCAAATATTCAACAGTCTCCTCTTCCTTGCAACCTTGACATGTCCCTGTCTCATGTTTCCCTACAATGTGCAGAGTACTATTAAGTGTACAATGTCCTAACCCAATTCTTGAAATAAGTTTCTTCTCTCCTATATGTTCCATGCACTCTTGTCGCTGCTATCCTTTTGTGAATGTTGTACAAATGTTTCCCCTTCTTTCCATTATCCCATTCTTTTTGCCACTCCTGATTTGCATACTTCCAAATCATGCCCTTTACCTCAGACTTACTCATTTTAACTTTCATTTCCACTGTATTTTTGTTTAGATCCTCTTTTGCCAGTCTGTCCGCTGTCTCATTTCCACCAATTTCCACATGAGCTGGCACCCATAGAAATTGAACGTGGGCCCCCCACTAATGAATTCTAAAAACAGTACTCAGTATATCATAAAGAATATCCTTTCTACTGTTTGACTGAAATGACCAAATACTTGACAGAACTGACACTTAATCTGAACATAATAACATCTTCTTTGCAAACTCTGCCCACTTTAATAGCACCAAAATTGCCACCATTTCCACAGTATTGCACCCCCAAACCATCTGAAGTGCGTCTATTAATCCCAATCCATCTGGAACTGAAACCCCAAAACCTGCCACCCCAGTATCTGAATTCTTGGCTCCATCTGTGAAGATATGAACATGATCTGAATATTCTATTGCCATATATTGATGAAAAGCATGAACAAGCTCTATCCCCTATCTTTTCTGGTTTAACAGGTACCAATCCATCAAAGAGCTTAGCATTAACCAGGGAGGTACATCTGGTTATACTGCTGCAGGACATATTTCCACATCATCTATATGGTAGTCTTTAGCCAGTCCATCTCCCATTTTCCCAAAGTGATCTATTTCGCATTTCCCATATTCCCAGCAGTATTCAACCATTTGCTTGGTAGGATGCAACTCATCATGACTTCGAAGATGATCCCAATAGTTTGCCATGATCTGTTTTCTCCTCAATTCTAACGACATTTTTTCCTGTTTCCACCTGTGAAGCATTCACTGGGGTAGTTTTAAAAGCACCACGACCCACTCCCAAAGCCTGTGCTTTGATCACAACTAGTTTTTTCAGTAGATATTCAGCTGCTGAACCATAAGCTACACATCCATAATCAATTACTGACAATATCAAAGCTTGAAATATTCTCTTTAGAGCTCATGAACTAGTTCCCCATTGCCTTCCTGCCAAACACCTCATCACATACTTTTTTGCATTTTCCCTCAATTCTATCAATATGATCTCTCCATGTCAAGTGTGAATCAAATATTAAACCTAAATACTCGAAGGATCTAACTCTCTCCACTTCTTTCCCATATATTCAGCTGAAGATTCTCTATAACTTTCTTCCTATAAAAGAAGACTGTTTTAGTTTTTTCTACTGATAACCTAAACCTCCTGTCATACATCCACTCAACCACATCACTTACTGCTTTTTGAATCTCAATTAATATATTACCAATGTTTTTTCCCTCTCTTTCATATTACTCCATCATCTGCAAAAAGAGACTGACCAATGTTTTCTGGAACATTGGAAAAAGTATCATTAATCATAATAACGAAAAGCAATAGACTACTACAACTTCCCTGTGGTGTACCATTATCAACTGTATACTTACTGGACAAAACTGAATTAACTCGAAACTGAATCTGTCTACCAAATAGAAAGTCTATAATCCAAGCAAAGACCTTAATTCCAATGCTCAACCTGTGTAATTTAATGAAAAGGCCCTCCCTCCACATCATATCATAGGCCTTCTCAATATCAAAGAACACTGCAATGACTGATTCCTTATTTACAAAAGCTTTCCTGATTTCATTCTCTAGACTGACCACTGATTGATGGGTGGGGCAGACGCCTTTATAGTTGGGCAGGTTGCGGTGTGCGTCTTTGTTCTGGGCCGCTTTTCAGAAAGAATGGCCGATTTACTGTGAGTAGAAAGCTGCTACTCTGAGTATTTCTACCTGACGCTGTCAGACTCTGTGTTTTCTGTTTCAGAATAGGTGATATCAATCAGGTAACTAAACACAACGTACAATCGACGCAGAGCTGAGCAGGAGCACAAGCATGAAAAAAAGCCTCAATGGAACGCAGATAACATGATTCACCATAGCAGCGGCAGGAAATAAGAAGCCTGGAAGTGGCATTTCCCGCGAGTGGAATTAGAAATCTTTAATGAAGGCAAATGGAGAATATTAAACCATAGGAAATGCTGTTGCTGCCGAAAAAGCAAGTTGGTGGGGTAGGGAATAGCTAAAAAAAAATGTAACTCATGAGTGATATGAGAGTTATTGGACAGAGAATTAAAGCTCATTCAACACCATGGGGGGAGGGGGCGTATTGGTTATGCAAGGCATGAAAGGACATGGCAGTGAATCCCGATGAAGTATGAAAATACAGTATAATCAAGTATAGTTAAGTTATGAGTTTTATTATGTTTAACCTTAACCAACTAAAGTATTAATTGGCCTATGTTCAACATATGCAAATAATGATGGGATGGTGTGAGTTATTGAAATAACGGATATGTTCATCTTTTTGCCAGCACTGTTCACCAATCCTTCTAAAAAAGAGTTGACACTGATTGTATTGTAGGTGCATATATACTCTGGGTCTCCCAGAGGCATTATGGAGTAATCATATAGGCTATATTTATATTTTAAGTTGAAGTATAGGTGGCGTTATTTAAGTGAAGAAATGTGCCGTAGACCTAACGATGGGCCTTTCCCGACACTTCCTTGTGCAGATCTCAGCTAAAAAGAAGGCAAATATCAGAGTTAGCCCAAACAACTCAGCTCGGTAGCAGGGTTGTTTCACGAAGTAATTTGTTGTCAAAATTTGACCCAGGGTCAAGGCTTCTGAGCTTTCTGAAATGGAAAAGCTAGGGTATGCAAGAATTTACCCCAGAAGTTACTCTGAATATCCATTAACCCAGTTTTCTGAAACAGGGCCCTGCTGCATGTCAGCTGTTTGTGTGGCTGTGTGGGATCTGCTTATCTGAGGCCTTAAGCGCCGTTTTTCAATCAATTTGTACTTTGGCGTTTCATAAATTTTGGTCTTTGAGCGTCATACCTGCTGTTTGTTTCTGGAGCGCTGTTGCTCTACTGGCGTTAGCGTAGATGCCTCTTAGTTCTTCCTTAGCAGGACCCCTATTGTGAAATATAGCATACTTGGCAGCTCTTTAAAAAATCCAAGATTTTTGTCTTTTCATGTAATCGGGCTAAATCAGTTGCATCGAACCTAAGTAATCTAAAAGAAATTGATTGCTGTAAGCCATGTAACTTGTAACAATATCAGGTTTTGGACAGGCGTAATGTAGCCTCAGTGTGTACCCGCGATGTTGCTCACGGGGATTAAGTGAACGCTCAGGGAGTTTGTGTATATGCTCAGACACATGAGAAATTAGGGAGAACATTGCTTATGACTCAGTGATCCCAGACAAAACCCTGCACCTGTTCTGCACCTCTAATCAGTAACATAATACTGCTGACCACATGCCTGCAAACACACGTAGACACTCGTGTTGCAACATATTTAAAAGAGGTTAAAGCAGTCAACTGGATAACTAAAGCTTAAACCTCAGAGGGTTATCTCAAGGGGATTTACTCTGTATGCCTTAACTGTTTTCAACTTTGTCCTGACACTTTTCCGGAGAATGTTAGCATATTGAATATATAGGCATTATATACAGTGAGTGGAGGCTAGATACTTACAAATTGTGTAAAAAAACAGATTTTTTTTCTCTGTGGCTTACGTTAAATCAGGCTAAACCTTTCCTGTTGTACATCAGGTAGGATTACCATAATAATGTATTCTTTTAACAGCCAGACTAATGTATGAGAGAGTTAGATAGAGCGAAAGAGACAGAGAGAGAAAGAAAGAATATAGTAGAATCGAAATTTTTAATATTTTTGTGTCCTTCCACGAGCTTCTTACCATAGCTGATTTTTTTTGCCTCCTTCTACCTGACAGAACTGTTGCACCTGATTCAGGTTTGTTGGCCGCCTTGTTCATAGATACTTTTTCAGCTCGCTCACAAGTTTTTCATGGCTTTAAGATCAAACGCTTGTCAAAATATTATCTTTGTTTTCCTCAGGCCTCTTTAAGTAATCCAGGGTTTGGATATCATTGAACAGATATGAATCCTCCAAGTCTCTGCTTCCTGCTAACTTAAATGTTGTAAATTAGCCAATCAGAGATTTACAAAGCTATGATAGCATCAAGTTGGCTTTCCAAAGTTGTTTAAAGGCATCGCAGTCTTTGTGTCTAAATTTCTGAATTAACATAATTAAAGTTATAGCTGGTAATCCTGTTAAAAAATGCATTCTGCTTAACTGGGTGAAATTGTCCTTCCATCCTGAGAATAGCCAATACATTATGTATTCATAAAAGGGAAAAAACTAAATTAGACCTCTGTGGGAGCTGGAGGCTTGTAAGAGCTTGCCATTCGGACCGCATGGCAGGGATTGGTCAAACCATTGTTCCTGCCCATGCCGCGGATATCACTTTATCTATTGGTTGTCCCACAAGCCAATCAGTCTGACTCGCCCCCATATCACCAATGTGTGTGCACGTTCTGAGCCCCTTAGTGTGCCTAAAACAAAAAGGAAGGTTTGAGGGGACTGTTCTGTGGTGCAGCAGGTCCTAAAATGTGAAATGACCTACCACTGAACATCAGACAGGCTACATCACTGTCTGATTTTAAATCTCTCCTTAAAAGTAATTTATATGCCCTTGGCCTTTGAGAAGCTGATGTTAGCTTATTAGTCTTTTATTGCATGGCCGTTAATGTAGTTTAATTATATCCCATTTCTGTATTTTATGTTTGTTTCCTTACTGTAGCATTTTAATGTTTTAAATGTTTTTGATGTGTTTTGTACAGCACTGTGGTCCCTTTGGTAATTTAAAGTGCTTTATAAAAAAAAAAAAGTTGGATTAGATCGGATTTTGTGTTAGTTTCCCCTTGCTGGCTGCGTATGCGCACTTCTAGTGTTTATGTGTCCGGTTAGCTTCAGTGTTAGCCGTTCATTGTAGCTCCGCTGCTCTCACCGTACAGTTTGGCTGAGAGTCGCAAGAAGCAAACGGTCTGACAAGCTCTAAGAAGAGAAAAGCCTCAGAAGAAAGAAAAAAAAAGATGATGTTTGTTTTTAATGTGTATTTGGGAGATTTTTTCACAGGATACCCCTGAAGAGCGGAAGAGCAGTTATTCAGAAATAGACTTAAGCATTTCTTGCTTTCATTTTCAGAAAAAATCATCATATTATATTCTGTCTCATTATTTTTGGCATTTAGCAAATAGGAATAATGTTTATTTTACAAATTGACCTAAAACAATAAAAGCTTCTTCTGATTTAATGTGAAACAGAGAGAGAAAAGTGAAAGTTATGTGTCTTTTAAGAATGTAAATATCTGGTTTCAGTCAGGAGTTCTAACATCCAGCTTCGCGTGGTGGTAAAAACTTAAGCTTTTTACGAGAGGATGCCATCAACCACTTGAAAGCAGCAAGCCTTCTAGGAAAGCCAACAAATCTTTGAGGTGGAGGCCCGGTCCGACCAATAACCGGCCACCGCTCTTTCTGTTTACACTCACAGGTACCGTGGAGCAGAGTTACACAATCGTCAGCGGCCGCAACACAGGCAGCTGTATGTTTCCCACTGAAATGGGTCAGCCGATCAAGCACATGGACAAGCAGACTGTTTTGAAAACACTGAAGCGGCGTGGCTGTTACATAAAAGATCCCCAGACCGGTGGGAAATATTTAGGCATCTCCAGATGTGGCGGAACGAGAGTCTCATGGGAGGACATCTTATACACATCCGCACCACCACTGCTACCTAGCCTAGACCGGCCAGCCCTCCCCCCGTACACACAGCTCGTACATGTGAAAGATTTAGATCAAAGCTCGTCTCCGTCACAGTCGGGATTTTTTTTTTTCATGCGCGAGACAATTAAGATTCCACGAATAGTTGTGTCACAAACTCTGTGTTGTGAGCTCCTGAGAGTAAACAGAAGTGAGCGTTGCCTCGTGGAAATGAAACAGGGTCCTTTTGACACAGTGAGCCTCTTGTTTGTGTGCTTCACCCAGGATACAATATATACTGTGTCTGTTTTGAAGCCGGATTCATTGTGTGTTGGTGGGTGTGTCTGTGTGGACAACTTGTCTGTGGCTGGGTGGGCCTGAGAGCTGTTGTTGCCAACTTTGTGTTTTTTTTTTTGTTTTGTTTTTTTTGCTTATTTCAGTGATGATCATCTCCAAGCTGGAATTATTTCTCCAAGTACAATATAGCACAGAAGTGGGTTTTGGCACTTTGAGGTGGAAAATGTGACTAAGAGAGCAAAAAACTTGCACAATATATGGTTGGAGAGAGGATTTGTTGTATTGGGGGTTCCTCTTTCCAACACTTTGATGTAATCCTGGCAGCGACTGCGTGGCTTGGCATTTAATAACTATTCATGTGTCTTCTTTGTGTCTCTTTGACTACAAGTTTACATAAATGTTTTGGAAGATGGTTGGGGCAAGGCTGAAAAATCAACAAATACTCTGTTGTCGCAAACATTATATACAGTAAAGATAAGACATCCATCCAGGACAGAACTGTTTTTATGTTTGGTGCATTTTAATGCCTCCATGCAGGTATTTGAGACTGTGGGAGATGTTAGGTGCTACACAGGACTTTAAAGGCATACTATGCAACATTTTTCAGTTAATTAATGTGTTCCATACCGTTTTGGATGATTAAATGAGTCATTTCAGGTCGAACAAAGGTTTTCTCGGCCGCCCTGGGGGTCTGTGGGGGAAATACCGCACTTGCAATTGCAAGAGCTCACGGCCCGCACACACAGAAGTCTTGCTTTACGGCGAGAACTCCATGTGTTTTTGCCCTGCCATTCACTATATGCACGCGCGAAAGCAACAAAGAACCGCGTGTTAACGTCAAATAAACATGCAAGCATATCGAGTTTTATTATTATTATTATTTTATTTATTTTTTTTATGTTGGCGAGACGCTACCGCGGCGGCGGCGACGAGGCGGCGGCGCCGGCGGCGGCCGCGGCTTGGCGAGGCGGTGGCGGTAGCGTCTCGCCAACATAAAAAAATAAAAATAAAATAAAAAAAAATAAAAAATAATAATAATAATAATAATAATAATAATAATAATAATAAAACTGGCGAGGCGGCGGCGGCGGCGGCGGCGGCGGCGGCGGCGGCGGCGGCGGCGGCGGCGGCGGCGGCGGCGGCGGCGGCGGCTTGGCAAGGCGGCCGCGGCTTGGCGCCGCCTCGCCAAGATAGCGCTGCGGGAAACTTGATGTTCATACTTTCACTGTGTTAGTCATTGTTTGTACTGCCGTTTTTTCCACTTTTCGTTGCGTTCGCCTGTCTGCTAAGCTCAAAACAACCGCGCCTGGCTTGACGGAGAAACCAGAACAGCTGAGCATCTTTACGACAGTGCACTTTTACTTTCGCCCTCTGGGGGGAGCCTCGCTGGAAAATCAACCCCGGTTGCATAGTATACCTTTAATGATCATTCTAGGCACAGAAATTCATGCTCAAACATTCAATATCAGAACTAAGCTCTTTGATTGAGATTAAAAGTTCTCATATCCCTTGAATTTTAATTTTTATGTTACAAGCAAATCCTTAAATGGATTTTTTTAAAGGTTTCACACAACACACCAAGTGGATCATGTAAAATCTTCCACGACTGCTTTTGTCTTTTGCACGCTATGATGTGAAAAAGCAACAACAACTGTACATGTTCTTTATTGTCTGTTGTTTGTTATGCTCTTAGCCGGTGTGTCCTGAGAGCAAGTTCACCGCAGTAACACGCGGTGACAATAAAGGATCTGTGAATCTTTCAGGCTGAAACGATTCCTTAAATGATTTGCGGACCTCGATTCCTAAAATGCCTCGAAGCAAATCATCCGCCTCAAAGCTTTGTTGAACTCTGTTTAACTATTCAGCGCACTGTTTCACAGGATGGTTATTTGTGCTGCACGTCGCTATTAGCTTCCCGGATAACATTTGTGCTACCGCTGGTCAACGCACCCTACGGTTCGTTTAAACATGATGCTAGTTTTCGTTTCACTCCGCCATTGTTTGATAGTGCTATGAACATTATTACCGCATTAATACGGAACATTAATGTCAATTTAATAGTTTTGTATAACTTTAGGGATGGGGTCATCAACATGGTGCACCCGGGGCACAAGATATCCCCCGAGGACCAGATGTGGTGCCGACGAGCCTATTTTAAAAAAAAAGCACAATCCACCAGTGAGCTGCATCTAAAACTTTATTTTATTCCGTTAATCTTCTTGTTTATTATTTGCATTTATATAGATTTAAAAATGACAATATCTATAACAAAGCATACATTTAAGGTGAATTCTGAATCATCTTGTTCAAAGGTCAGTACTGGTAACCCTTCATATGACACAATACCAATAGGCATTTTTCAAATAAGTCCGATTAGCTCCACCCCTCCAGTTCCTCACACGGTCGGACAAGCAAATTACAAACTGAGAAATAGCACCATTTGAAACACCAATAATTTTGGAAGATGAGAATGTCCTATGAACATGCTTCAGTCGAGAAACACTTCGTCAAACAACTGAGACGTTGGTTGAAACGTAGAGGCCTGTAAGTTGGCGGAAAGAAAGCTGTAAGGTAAGGTTTTCTTCTGCTAGAGGTATAGTTGGGATGTGTGGTAGCTAAAACGTTCCAGAATTATGTGAGCTAGGCCTCACCAAGCCATTTGCAGTGTTCTCCCGAACAAAAATTTATACCTAAACATTCCACCTAATGTTAATCAGCTCCATGAATTCATTGCACTGGTTCTCTAGTTTGTGTATCTATGACAGGTGTCGTGCCAAACGAGTAATCCCCGCCAGAATCTGTGTCCCAGTGTTGGGACGTGTGCATGCAGCAGGGAGAGCGAATCCAGTCCGCTCAGTCTCATTTCCAACCATAGAGATGTTTTATTTCGGTTAGCGGAGAAAGAGAAGAGGGTCATTACAATATCTTTCAGTTAGTGGGTTAAAACTGAAGATTTAACACATCGGCATGGGGTTGTTTGAACAGACCAAGGACGTTTGGCTAATGGATAATTACGTCTGTTTAAACTTGACTGATCCCTCAATAACCTGTTCTCAGAAAGTAAACGGCTCTGTGGTCATTTGCAGATGTCTCACGGAAATAATATTTGCTTTGTGTTATTATATTGTCGTGTCTGTATGCTGAAACCCAAAATCCCCCTTTCCTGAGTCCGTCACAGCTGTCTGCTTGTTCGTGTATTTTTTGTTGCTACATGGACCCACATGAATGGATCATATAAAACAGATCCCATGTGATCAAATAAACACTGAAACAAAGTTACAGCTGAACTATAAAGCCCTCCCGCTTACATGCTCTTCTCCAACAATGGCATTTCTTGACATTCTTTTGGGTTTAGGAAAGGGATTGAAAAAAAACTTGGTCATGGTGGGCATATCAAGAGTCACTCCTGCAGACACTGAAGCAGCAGTGTTTTGTTGTTACCATTATATTTGCTGATGCAATATTTGGGTCAGAGCTGGGTGCTTCACCACAGCTTGTCCGACCACAAGATGGCCGGGACGCAGGTGCACTGCCCATCCTAAATTTAGTAATTTGACATCATTTGAGGAATGTCCCATGAAGTAGACCTTAGTTTCTTAATGGTTGGTAACCCCTGCTTTAGGGTTGGGTGACAGATCACTACAGCGCCCCCTAGCATCCCGGAAGAATAATTGCATTAATAAAATCGAGTGTCCTAAAGTCATTGATTTTACCAAGCCAATCATTCTTTAAAATGTTATTTGCTCAAAAACTCAGCATTTGCATTGCGAATGGGTTGAAACACATACCAAATGTTGTTCTAAATTAGTTACGCTAATTTAACCTCATTCCACATTCTTTAAGATGACCTTTGCTTCTCTAACTTAGATCTGCAGTGAACCAGGATTCACTGAATCATGCAGATGATGGTTTTCAACTATTTTAGTTGTCCTTTTGTTTCTTTTATGTATACATAGTTCCTTAGCTTCTTTTTATCTTCATTTTGCTTAGTAGTTTTAGTTAAGCCTCACAAGCCTAGTAGAGAGGATTTGTTGGTTAATAAATACTTGAACTTGAAGACAAGTTATCACTCCTTTATTTCACATGACTGCAGAGTTTGCTGTTAAAAGAATGTTAGTGCTCGAATCAGCCTTTCAACTATTGTCCTTATGGCAGCTGTTTGGGCTGATATTCACCGGACAATACCTAACAGACCGAGAGTTATTTATTAAACATTAAATAACGTTAAATAATAATGATAGCCTAGCGGCTTATGCATGGATGCCAAGTGTGCTTATCAGCTACGGAGGGAAGATGGCCAATGGGAAAAAATAAAACAAAGTATCAAAAGTGTGGGATCGCTTTAAATGTCACAGAAAAGAAAAGACAGTAGAATTATTTTTTTTCTTGCTGCAAAGCAGATGCATCCTTTGCTACAAATGTTCAAGTGTCAACTAGGAAAATGCTGTGTTATTGCCTATGAACCAAATAAAATGTTGATTTAAAAAAAAAAGAAAAGAAAGTATTTTTCATGTATTTCTATTATTCACAAAATAAGTTCAAGTAGTTAAATAAAAAACGTGCAGAATAGGGCATATTTTTTTATCTGATTACTCAAATAACCTTACAATTAATCGACTGAATATTCAATTAGTTAAATATTTGTTACCTGAAAACCTAACAGCTTTAAAAACAGCATGATCTCCAGATATGGCAGTAGGTGCTCTTCCACACTGTACCTCATTTCAGCAAAGTTTCAATAGCATGTTGAATTTTTGTACTTGCTTAGACTTGCTCAGTTTCTGAACTGTTAGCATTATTCTAACTTTTAAAATTCTAACAATATTTCACACTTTGGTCCTAGAGAAACCAGTTCCCAAGCAAACAACAAAGGAACAACCCAAATGACCGTGTGAGTTGGTGTGGTACTGTGTGTTTATAGTGTGTTAATATTGTTAAAAATGTGTTTCAGTAGACGGTTCACATTACAGATTGGGCGTTTGATATAGTAAACATTTAAATATTTTACTATAAGTTTCACAATTTGTGCAAATTGTCTGATTGCACTCATTTATTCCTACTTTTACTCTACTGTTTGGTGCATTTTTCTCCCCTATTGTCTAACATGTATTTTGAGCCACCGGGCCGTGTGGTAAATGCAGGTTATTTCAGCTGCTGCTACCTTATCTGTCTAGAATCATTTTACAGTCTCGACAGGAATGCATTAGTTGGAGCTATATTTCTTTTTTGTTTTGGTTTCTGTGATACCCTGAAACCTAAACAATTTAAGTTGAGATTTTGTGGCATTTCCGGGCTTTTTCCTCTGGTCTTAACAAGGCAGCAGTGACACAGGTTAACCTTTTTTCGGACGCAAATCTGCACAGTTTTATTGACGGTAAACACAGTCTCTGTGGCGAGAGTGTATCCCTGCTGTCTTCACAGAGGTTGCGTAAAAGGAAAATCTTGCCGAAGCATTGGTCCTACAGAGTTAACGTTTAAGAGGCCAATCAAATTGTGGGACATCTGTTCAGTGTCTGAGTTCAGGACAAGGGATGAAAATGCTGTGCTGTCCTACGAGAAGACGGACACCTCTTCTGCTATTATGAGAAGCTCAAGGCTGCAGATGAGGCTCCTTGTTGAGTTGATTTTAACACTATATGTACCCAAACCATCCACATTAGACAGGTGTGTAGCAACCATAACGTAACAGCCACTAATCTAAGACCTACCATTAACAGAATCATTTTGCCAATTTCAAATGTATGCCACAAGTATATATACTGTAACTTCCCAATAATTTCTGTGTTGAGCCTATAACATAATTTTTATGACATTTTATTTACATTGCATTGCCTTTGAATATGTAATAACTGCAGGCGATAATGTAATGCTATTCAAATAGGACTGGATTTGTTTGTCTTTGTCGTTTGTTATTGAGACCCTTGTGTGAGCAACAACTACGGGCAACTGAAGATGGTTTAAATGATTTATTAACAGCACAATTTTTCTAAACTCCTGAGTTTATTCTTGAGTCAGGAGTGGGTTCCAGGACAACGACGAGGAAGACGGGTAAAGGGTTATCACAGGAAGCAGGGCTGGGTGTACTGAGAGGAGGACCAATAAGAGAGGGAGGTTTACTATGATGGTGAGGATCCAGGTGAGGGGGTGCGTAAAAAAGAGGAAGGTGAAGTGATATGACTATTGTGATAGAGTATACCTTATGTGAAATGTTGTAAATATATATATAACAATATGTGTATTCTGGAGCATGTAACAAAAGTAATTTCCCCCTGGGATCATTAAAGTATGTTTGAGTCTGAGTCTGAGTATTTCCACAGGGGTCGAAGATGACACGTTGCGATGTGTTGAGCTGTTTCTGATGATTGTTATCCAACTCCAGGAGAGAGACGAGCGAGACGGTGGACAGGCAGGTGAGTGAAAGATGGTATGTGGAGGAGTCCAGGCAGTAGGTCCAAAGAGGATGTGTTGGGGAGATTCTTAGAAGGTATTCCAGAGGTAATTTCAGAAAAGGTCCTTGGTCAGGGTACTGGGAGCCAGAGGGAGGACTGTGGACAGGAAGATAGTTTCTCCCTGGAAGGAGAACAAAGGAGGTAAGCGAAGGACCCTAAGAGCAGACCTAGAACAGACGACACTGTGGACTGATCACCACTCTGGGAGTGAGAACTATCTGGCATCTGCCCTCGGGAATCCACTCCTCTTCATGCTCCTCCTAATTGGCCCAGAAGAGCTCCAGCTGTGTGGACACACCTGCCAGTCACACCCTGCATTCAGTGGAGATAATACACATAAAACCCAGAGGATATGACACTATTGGAAATATATTTTTTTCTCCAGTTTTAGCTCATCAAAAATAGGTATGGTGAATAGAATATTTACAATGTTCCTTCATTTCTGGATAGGTACTATGCAGCACTCTCTACTTAATTGTGGTTTTAAAACACAATTTGGCAATTCATTGTTTGACTAAATCTTTATTAGGAATACAGTTCATTATCTTTGACACATACATTCATTTATGGGTACATGTTGTTTAACTGTTGTCAAGGGCATTTAGTGCTTAGATCGTTTAGTGAAACACGCTGGAATCAGGATGAGAACAGGTGTTGGGTTTTATGCAGTTATTAGCAAAATGAGATTATGATACTGGCTAAAAACATTATTGCACTACTGGAAAGCTATTACATTGTTGGTTTTATTCCAATCAGAGAATGCTAACTTAAAAATGCCCACTCACCGGTTTTATATTATTTACTGTTATTCCAGTATTGCTTGCTACAAGTCATGGTGCCATACATTAAAACAGACGAGAGAATGCTTCTGCAACCCTTAATGGCGGTAGATGTTTTGAAGGGCAGAAATGATGCCACATTCAAATATTATCCCACTGCTCTTACCTTCTTCACCCTTGAACAGGGAACAACATGGGATAAAAACATTCTGTTAGCATCAAATATTTGCTGAACTCTTCACGTCTATATATGATAATGACTTCAAAGTGAACCACGTTCAATGCCTAAAAAGGCCTTTAAAGTACAAAAGAGTTTGGCAGTTGGTAGAAAATGAACTTACTTCTTCAACTAAATTAAACAATGGTAGCCATGGAGGCCATTTCTGCCCAGTCCCTCTCACTGCTGAGTTATAAACACTGGCCCTAACTGAGGTAAGTGAGGCTTCTGGCGTTTTAGATGTTGTTCTTGATTCATTTGTGACCTCCCAAGACAGTGATGCCCTCTCAGAGTAGCTTTTACAAGCTCTCTCCATTTGTGGACAATGGCTCTCACTATTTTCACTGCCGTCACAACGCTTTAATAATTGTTTTGTACACCTATATGTCAATCACTTTGTTTCTCATCTGTCGTTGAACTCTCATAGTTTGATGGATGGTGTGTTGATCTTAAAGATATGTTAGCCTACTCCATGCAGACAGACAGGTCCTCGATTCTACAGGGTCAGAGGGTAATCCAGCCCGGGTTATTACACCTTCACTCAGGGCCAGCATTGTTTTCCCCCTAATAAATGAAATCTTTTTATGAAAACTGCTTTTTGAATTTACCCGGTCTGATCTTAAACTATTTTTTTATGATCTTAAACCTTAAAGTGTGACAAAAGTGAGGTAATCTTTAAGGAGGCGAATACTTTTTCACAGAACTGTATATACCCACCTCACAGACTATTTCCACCACATCATAGGTTTACAAAACAAATCCCGGCAGGGCTCTCTGGACTTAAACACTGGCTCACAACTAAGCTTGATCGTTGCTCAAATTTTAAGCCTCATTAACTCCCAACACGACAGTTACCATAAAATCTAAATTAGTCGGCGAATAATATTTCTCCCACATGAGATTGGGATATAATCGGGCATCTACATTACAAACCTAAATCTTATTATGAGCTGGGGGCACTGGCTTGGGTCTCACAGATTTGGGTTCTTCTTGGCACTGATAAGCCCACAGTTGCTTGCACACACCCTCCCACTAACTCAAAAACAAGTGCGTTTTAATCTTTGCATTAGCTGCTAATCTTTTGCAGGCTCGGGGGGAAAAAAAATCTCTGTTAATCTTAAACTCAAGGTCTAACAATGAGCTCCTTAGGTGAGAAATGTCACTGTATTGGCTTCCTAAAGGAAGGGCCACAAACTGATAAGGTCTTTGAGGTTGTTTTGTGTATGTTGCCTGATTAGCAAACACAGAGACATTTGACAGAATAATCTTGATAGTTTGAAAGATTTAGCCGTGGTTTCAAAATACTACTTGTGCCGTATGTTGTTCTGAGCATGTTCAGCTCAACGTGTGTGCCTCTGAAAGGTGGGCTGGCACTAACTCCCCTTCCAAAGTCACTAAGACTGAACCAAGTGATCAAAGTCAAAGCAGCGGATTAATCCACATAACAGGGGCTTTTCCACTAATAACAGAACATTCCTTTCTTTTTGGCCACTCTGTACAGCGCTGACGCTGAGCCTCACCGGTCGATAACATGTCGGTCTCGAATGATTCTCCTACGTTGTACGCTCAAACACAGGGATCTGCTTGCAACACGCGGGGGAAAAAGCAATAGAAGTAGAATAAGGTGTAAAACCGAACGTTTCATTTATGTGCAAAATGCCATTTAAAGCTAACTTACACCATACGGTGCCTTGCAAAAGTATTTAACCCCTTCATTCATTCATTCAAACTGCATTTAAACCTGTAATTTAAAGCTATATAGCCACGTATCATGCTTATAAAAAAAGACCAAAAACCATTTAATTATGATCAAATAAAGTTATGTACACAAAACATCTATCTTGATAGTGCTTTGGTAGTCCTTTTTGAGCAGAGATGTTCTCGGACGAGATGAACAAATTTAAACAGATGTGGCAACACAGCGGCAGAATCACAGAACTATCATGATGCCGGTTTGCTTGATTTATAAATCAATTATAAATATTGTAATGTCGGACCGAGCCTGATCCTCTGCAGTGCCTTACAATAACGTGGCAGCTCGGCGTGGTCTAAGACCAACCGTTATTAATTAAGTACACCGATCTAGAGCAACTTTAAGAGCCTCATATCAGAACATTACCTCACGTCAGTCAACTCTGGGGTCACATTTGAGCAATCGGCAGGTTTAGCTTCTGCTTTAAAGAACACCAACATTCATACAGTATTCCCATTGACATTCCATGTTTTTCCCTCTTGGGATCATATTTTTTGTGCTGTTTTTTTCACTGGATCTTGGACCATTCTAAATTGTTTTGCCTGGTGATACTAATAGCCAATAGCTGCTTTCTTCTTTCAACCACTGCTGTGCATGCACAGTATGTACATTCATTAATAATCATAAATAAACACAAAAGGCTTTATTTACTAACAAATTGAGTTAAAACAGAGCATAAAACACCAAAATAACAACTAATATGCCAGCAGGATGTGATAGTCTTTTATAAAAACTTTATATACAACCAGAGTGAGCTACTGACGTATAAATGACAAAACAAAAAACAAAATAACGTGGCTATCCACCTTAAAACATGTTTTTATTATCTTATTACATGTGGTGGATCTGCACAAAATAATCTGAAGTTGGTGAAACTTCAGACGATGATGATACATCTAAAAGTTGCAGGACTCCAGGCCTCGAGGATTTAAGTTTGGAACCAGTGTACCAAAAGGTTCTGGTGCAACCAATTACCTTCAAAAGTCACATAATGAGTTAAAAGAAGAGTTAAAAGAGTCACATGATTTGTCAGTATAAAGAAGCTTTTCCTGAAAGGCCCCAGAAACTGCAGCACCACTCAGCAGGAGGCATCACACCATGAAGACCAAGGAGCTCTACGGACAAGTCAGGGACAAAGTTGTTGAGAAGTACAAGTCAGGGAGGGGATATAAAGAAATACCCAAGTCTTGGATGTTACCTCTTGAGCCCCCTCAACTCCACCATATTCAAATGAAAAGAACATGGAACTCACAGGCTGGGCCAGGAGGGCATTAATCAGAGAGGCAGCAGAGAGACCAAAGGTAACTCTGAAGGAGCTCTGCAGCTCCTCCAGAGCGGAGACAGGAGGATCAGTCCATAGAGCCACAATAAGCTTTTTCGGCCACCAAGGAAAACATTGTCTGGTGTAAACCCAACATATCCCATCACCCCTAGAACACCATCCCCAACAGCAGCATCATGCTCTAGGGATGTTTTTCAGCAGCAGGAACTGGAAATCTGGTCCAAGTCGTGGGAAAGATGGATGGTGAAAAATACAGGGTAGTTCTTGAGCAATAAGCCCCCGCAGAGCTTTATGAATGACAGGCAAGAAAAAAGCCATCAGTTTTAAAAATAAGAAGGCCCGTTTTGAATTTGCCAAAAGGCACGTGGGCGACTCCTCAAAGGTATGGAGGAAGGTGCTTTGATCAGATGAGACTAAAATTGAATATTTAGGCCACCAAGGAAAACGCTGTCTGGTGCAAACCTAGCACATCCCATTACCCCAATACACCATCCCCACAGTGAAACATGGTGGTGGCAGCATCATGCTGTGGGGCGAGTTTTGTTCAGCTGGTTTAGATCAAAGCATATTCGTCTGCTAGAACCGGCCAGTCAAAGTCTAGACCTAGAAAATCTGTGGCATGGCTATTTCCTTCTAAGACGACGTCTATGAACACACCTTTCTGACATTCCTATGTTACTGGTCTTGTCAAAAGAACAAAGAGCTGCTGTGTTTAAAGGTCAGACGGAAAAGAAAAAAAAAACACAGCCAGCAGAAAGGACGTTTGTGTTTTGGGTGAGATGAAAACATCTTGTACCATCAAATGCATTTCCAGCCGGAAGCAACGGCTATTCCCCCCATCAAACAGAGAAATCAGTTGTAATAGCATCACACAGAGGAGGCCTGTGTTTTGTCTCAGAAAGAAGGCCTCAGACTTTTGCCGGGCAGATGTTTGGGTTGGATCGCGGTGTGGTAAAACACCACCCTTGCATCTGGCTCGAGCTCTGCAGGAATACAGGAATAGAGTACTGAGAAAGCAGGGAACACAACTCCCCTTTCAACACAGATTGCATGATAGAGGAATGTTCTTTCTGCATCTCCAAGTATTTTCTTTTATGAGCATACCAGACGAAGAAAAAAAAAAGAGAAAAAAGAAAAAAGAAAGGCTTGAGCAAGAATCATTTGAGGAATTTAATTTTGCTCCGACTAAATCACTTGGAATGTTTGCATTGCACCTCAGAAAGTGAGTCTGCGGCAGGTCCGGGGGATTTTTTATCATGTGCTGGGCTAATGAATACTCTGAAGGAGACTGAAATATCACTCCTGCCAAGTAAACGATGAATACAGATACAAGCAGAGGAGTGTAAACAATCCTTCAGGGATAATTAAAAATAAAGTACTTTTATGTATATTAATCTTTCAGTTTGTTATTAAGCGATCACATTCCTAGTAGACATCTGTTTGGCAATCAAGACAATCAAGACTGCAGGAACACAGCAACACTCAAGCTCAAGCTGTCTCTAAAGAGCAACGCTAATGTGAAAACTACTCAATTTAGCTCTGAAATCCTCCACACTTCTGTAAATGCTGCTCTGCAAATTGCAAATTCCTGCTATAATAAGCTGCCGACTGGGAAACAGATTAAAAGCGAGTTTTATTAGCTTATGTAGAGATTTTTTTCTTTCTCTTTTCCACCAGGAAGGCAGGCAGGCAGGCACCTCCCATCATGCCCTGCCTCCCTCTATAAGTATCAGCTATCGGCTGCCAAAAGGCTGCCTGCCTGCGGATATTAATAGCAACACTTGCAGAATCTAAACCACAGTTGTGTGTGTCAAGGTGGAGCTCGGCCTTTATTAAACAATGCACTGAAACTCATATGAAGTCAGGGAGCGGAGCGAGAAATGAGAGACGAGCCAAACAAGACGTCCGGTGTTCTGAAAGCTTGAGTGATATAGGGGAGTTTAAATAGTTCATCGTTTGAATGAACCAACAGCGAATGCGGTGCGGGGCACTATCAGGAACAAGAAAACACTTTCTGACAACAAAAGCATGTTTAGATCAGACCTTCATCATGATTTAATCAGTTTGGTTCAAGCTTGCTTTCATGTCCTTCTGCTTTGCAGTCTGAGCCAGATTATGTGTGCATATACTTCCTTATGTAAGGTGTGTTTATACTAAAAGACATCTGGTGCCTGTGAGCTTTGGGACTGAACGATATGAGTCCTGAAGTTTCTCTATGTGAAAAAAATGTAATCTACTATAGGGAAAACCCTGAGCTGACAACAACGTGGGGTACTGTTTTTCTAACCTAACCCTACAGTAAACTTCTCCATAACCTTTTTTCTGACCTTGTGTGCTTTGTTGGTTTTCATGAGGCTGTTTGTTCTCCAATATTCACTAATGTTCAAAAAAAAAACACCCATACGGCCTTTACAGAGCTGCTGGATTTACACTGAGACTGAATAGCTTACAGGTGGACTCTGTTTACTTAGGTGACTTGCACAAGACCTTATTTATGAGCATCAGAGTATAATGGGCTGAATATAAATGCACACCGTACCTATCATGTCTTATTAAGTAAAATTAATTAAAAAGCATGCATCATTTTCCTTCTAATGACCAACATTAGAAATATTCTGTCCAGGAAAAACTACTCCATGCATTTGTTACTTCAAGGCTGGACTATTGTAATTCTTTACTATCAGGAAGTCCACAAAATGCAGTTCGAAGTCTTCAGCTGATTCAAAATGCTGCAGCGAGAGTTCTGATGAAAATCAACAAGAGGGATCATATTTCTCCAATTTTAGCTTCCCTTCATTGGCTTCCTGTTAAATCAAGAATAGAATTTAAAATTCTTCTTCTATCGTATAAAGCCCTAATCAAGCTCCATCATATATCAGAGCTCTGATTACCCCGTATGTTCCTAACAGAGCACTTCGCTCTCAGACTGCAGGTCTGCTGGTGGTTCCTAGAGTCTCTAAAAGTAGAATGGGAGGCAGATCCTTTAGCTATCAGGCTCCTCTCCTGTGGAACCAACTCCCAGTTTTGGTCCGTGAGGCAGACACCCTGTCTACTTTTAAGACTAGGCTTAAAATGTTCCTTTTTGACAAAGCTTATAGTTAGAGTGGCTCATGTTACTCTGAGCTACCTCTATAGTTATGCTGCTATAGGCTTAGACTGCTGGAGAACATCAG
Source organism: Fundulus heteroclitus (assembly GCF_011125445.2). Lineage (NCBI taxonomy): Eukaryota > Metazoa > Chordata > Actinopteri > Cyprinodontiformes > Fundulidae > Fundulus > Fundulus heteroclitus. The sequence goes on from NC_046373.1 coordinate 4,119,761, forward strand.
GGCCTATTTATCTCACTTTGCTGAGTTATCCTACTGTTCTCCAGTTTGAATTGTTTGTTGTTATTTCAACTTTTAACTTTTTGTTCTCTGTCTTTTTTCTCTTCATACTAGGCACACCTGGTCTGACATTCTGTTAACCGTGACATCATCCAGGGGAGGCAGATCATCCGCTATTACCATATAACATAGAAAGGATTCCTGAGCCTGGTTCTGCTGGAGGTTTTCTCTCCACTGTCGCTTCAAGCATGCTCAGTATGAGGGATTGCTGCAAAGCCATGGACAATGCAGACGACTGTCCACTGTGGCTCTACGCTCTTTCAGGAGGAGTGAATGCTGCTTGTCAAGACTTGATGCAATCTGTTGGGTTTCCTTTGATAGGAAACATTTTCATCAATCTGTTTGTATGATTTGATTAAATCTGACATTGTAAAGTTCCTTGAGATGATGTGTTGTGAATTTGCGTAGTGTAAATAAAATGTAATTGAATTGTGTTACGCAGACAAGCAGATTTTGTGTGTTTGTGTCTGCCGATCTCTTTAAAAAGCTCTAAAAGCTGTATTCAGGGCATTGACAATGCCAAGCAGTGTGGATGCACACACATGTGACAGCTGCAGCCTTTGTCGGTTTTTCCCTGACATTTCAAAGCGTCTCCTAGCATTCTCTTTTGAAGGAAAAAAGTTATATCAGCACCATCTGATTTACCTTTTTCTTCTTAAAAAATGCAGCCATTCATAGAACAAAGATGTCTTGAAAGGTTACAGTTTATGTGTTGGATACAATTTCTTTAAAAACTGACCTTTGGGCATTGGCTCATTATGATAACAAGCTGAAATAGTCCCTGTTTGGTTCTGGCCTGGAGCACACACTGTTCATTTGTTGTTCACACATATTTGGAAAACGAATACAGCCTTTTGAGCCCGGAAAAATGACACTTTGTTTTAATAGTAAAAGTGCAGGTGACTTTTTCAATGTAACATTGTGTTGCAGAGCCTGGCAAAGCTTTTTCAAAGTAATCCCTTGTCTATATGGTTAGCTACCGATGGCTGACTGCTCTTGATCCTGGGTGGTTGAGCACTCCCCCCTATGGTTTTTGGAACAAAAGTCATTACAGAGAAGCCCAGAGTTATTACTTGGCCTGCACCCAGCAGGACTTTTTCCACCCATGAAGGCGACGTGGAGAGGTGAAACCTGGGGAGAGTGTAAAATGGAGGACTTTCTGTGAACATGCACTGGCCAACTATGATGAGTGAAACAACACCAGAACCGACTGACAGGGTCCAGAAGTTTCCTCTTTAATGAGTCAACTTTCCTTTTTTCTGAGAAGCAACCCCAGCAGGAAGAAAGGAAGTAGTCCGAAACTCCAAATATCTTCCCCACTCCAGCGTGCCACAGGGCCACAGGGCACGCTGCACTGCAAAGCAAGCTGGAGCTGTGATCGTGCGTGCGTGCGCGCACACCCACGAGTGTTTTGGTATCGGTAGTGACGGGGTTAGGTAAACACTGGCGTTGATAGCCCTGAGCTCGAGCTGGCTGCTCTGATTGGCTTATCTCTTCATGATGGCTTCAGATATCCTGGTAGTTAGCCAATAAAAACAGTGGAGGGAACACACTGCCCCTCGTCTATGGCAAGAAAACATCTAGTGCTGAGACACGGTAAAGGAGAAAACATGTGATGCATACTGAGGCCACTGAGTGGATAAGGCCTTAATTGTTAGGCTTTTCGTTTCTCTTGGAGGCTGTGTTTATCCACAGATTGACTCTCAGTTGAACTATTTCACCTCGGGGTGAACGTGGGAGGACTCGGCCAGTTGTGGGTTGTTGTAGCTGTAGGTCACCAAAACACGTACTGTAGAAGGTGAAGTAATAAAATAGTGAGTATCCTCCTCACTACCTTCAGAGAAACCTTCACTTTTCTTTTCTTCTCTTTTCTTTTCTTCACTTACATCATCCATCAGACAGACCCCACATGAGCAAACTAGGTACAGGGTGAGCTTAGAAACCTGTTAAGACTATTCCCGTCTGAAATTACATACCTGATATAGATCAAGTACAGCTCCGCAGTTGTAAAGCATGATTACCAACTTTTGTTACGTTTTTGTTACCTTTGTAACAAAAGACATAAAATAAATTTTTTTTTCCAGTGGAACCACTATTGCAACTTAGCCTCGTGAGACCATCCTGATCTCACGAGCTTTCAAGGTTTCACTCGCAGATCAGTCTGGATACTCTCCGTTAAAGAAAATTTGGAGCCGTTCACCAAACGAACGTCCAATCAGCGTTGGCTTTGAGGCGGGTTGAGGTGTGACGCAACGGGAAGCGCGTCAGTTCAGTCTAAACAACATGGCGGCTTCAGCCGATAAAACTAGCGTTAGCGTGGCTATCGAGCAAGTTTTATTGGAATTACAGAGTATTTCTTTGCTGAGCTAACGAGCCTTTACCTGCAGCAGCAAGAGTAGCTTGGCTTGTGGTTGTGTTTTCGTCGTCGCTCGTAACAGAGCGACGACGAAAGTTGTAAAGCATGGTAATCATGCTTTACAACTGCGGAGCTGTACTTGATCTATATCAGGTATGTAATTTCAGACGGGAATAGTCTTAATCTGATTGGTTCATTTGGCCCGTCTATCACCAACATAGGCCAATCAGCTAACCAGTATTTTCGCCCCTTCCCAAAGTTACTTCAACGGAAGGTTTCCAGATGGATATGCGGAGCAAATCTATCTGGCGGAGTCAGGTAAATTGCAACTGTTGCTATGCCTAATTTAACAAACAAAAGCAATCAAATCTTTTAAGCCTCAAACTAATTTCTTCGAAATAAGCATTTCAAAACACCATAAAAACCTGTTTGAAAACCTAGGAAAGCATATTTTATAGAACGACATCTTGACTATGACTGCAACAAATCTGGACTGAATCCGCTGAAGCATATTTGTTCCACAAAGGTTTAGTGCTAGGTGGACCTGGGATTTAGCCAAATGTGCCAAAAACTGTGCCAAAAAGGGTTTTCACCTCATAAAACGAAATTTGGTCAAATAAAGTGCTGATTTCCATTCTAGGACTCCTTAAGCATATGAGATAGTCGTTGGTTAGTACATTTACGTCTTGTATCATCAAAATATACCAATGTGCACCTCAATCATTTAACTAAGGCACAAAGTAATGTGTGAAGCCAAATCATAAGCTTGACAGTGCACGGAAATTACGCTAGCTGGTACTGCATTATAAAGATGAGCTTTACGAAATTTACAAGGGAGGTTTCTCTAGTTTATGTGATACCAGACATGGGTGGTTTGAACTGGTAGATGTGTAATTTATGTAGTGTTTTTTTTTCCTAATATCCGCCATGTTCAGAGGACTTTTAAAGCTAGGATCGGCGATTTTTCCCAAACTTTCCCCAAGTCCCTTTGTGAATAACTGCACATGGGCAAGACCGTCTTACCCTGTTCTTCCGCTCCTCAGGGGGATCGCATGAACAAATTCTTCCAAATGGACTCTGTCCCTCGAGTTGTCGGGGTTATCGCCTTATCTAGTGGTTGTCCCACATGCCAATCATTCTGACGCGCTCATGCAACATAAGTGAGTGTGTGTGTGCTCGTTTCTTGTTAGTTCCTGCTTGCTGGCTAGGCATGCGTTACTTCTAGTCTTTATGTATCCGATCGGATACTTTGAACATGGCTGAGAGTCTCAAGAAGCAAACCACGCACATGTTTATGAGAAGAAGACGAAGGCCTCAGAGAAAAGAAATAAGAGTAGATTTGGACATTTTTTCACATGATCCCCCTGAGGAGCAGAAGAGTAAGACTGTCTTGCACATGCATAGTTACTCAAAAAGGGACTTGGACATTTCTTTCCTACATTTCCGGAGAAACCGCTGACTACCTTTAACATGTTCTTAAAATAAAGTGCTGATATGCTGCCTTGATTGGAGAGCACTCCTGATAACAGTTCAAACTGCGTGTTTTGTTGCGCACCTTTTGAGTGAGATGTGCTCACAGATAGCCACAGTGACGAGGCTAAATACTAGCAAGGGGTACAACACTGCGGACTGGAGTGTCTTTTTACACTAGTGATAAAAAACTTTTAGCAGGGACATCTACTTCTTTTTTATTTTTTATAAACAAAGTATTTCCATCCAAAGTGCTCTATTCTTTTTTTTCCTTTAGAGTAACACTCCCTTGGTTCCTGTCTGCAAAACATGTCTACTCAACCCTTATTCTTAACAGTTAGATGTATTTCTTCCATTCATATCTGCACCTTGGTAGAAACTAAAGTCCATTTTTACTCGCTGCACTTGCACTTTTAAAAATGCATCTGTCTTTTCATGAGGTCTATGAGCAAACCTCTAAAAATACATTCTGTTAGGATGCAGACCTGTTTTACTCGACGCATATCTCCAAACATTATACAATATATGTGATTTGTTTTCTTCATGTAAAACGGGTCTCAAAACACTCCAGAGTTTTCTTAATCATATTAAAACGCTTTCACAGCCAACAAAGGGACTCTGATAGCTTTTCCAGGAAAACTTTGAGCAGTTCTTGGAAAGTCTTTTGTTCTTTCAGACCTCAACTTGAACTCTCCTGTTCCTGTTGACTTTTTTTTTTTTTCATGAACCACAATATAAATGGCTTATGCTTTTCCAAATCCCCTGATGCACAGAGGTGTGGATAACTGCAGAGACAAAATTTCACAAGTATTAGGAAAGCTTCAAGAGTCTTTACCGCTAATGAGAATAAAGAGAAAACAATGGCAGCCAAATTAAAATCTGATTAAAGTTCTAAAAACATGGAACTGGGACTCGTATCAGTGTTGCCCACATCTTCCTCTTCTTGTGAACGTCGGGCAATCTCCTGTTACGTTGGGGCTGAAAGTTACCGCCGCCGGTTGCAGCGGTGCTTTCACTGCCACAGGTGACCGCAGGATTTTTCTTTTTCCTTTTTCCAAAGCCTGCTCAGAAGGGAAGTAGCCGAACACAATATGTCCCTGCCAGCTGTGTTCACAACAAGTACAAAATGTGATTCTGAACGAGGTTCAAGAGGGTCAGTGGCTGGTGCAGCTTTCTTTTTTTTTCTTCCCCCCCCTCCTCCTCAGATCAAGTGGAGATTAACAGAGAAACTGTACAGCCAAAATATTTGGAACAAAGGTAGTAGATGTGCTCCAAGTAAAAGGTGGTCCAGCAGGGAAAAAACAAGTGGAAGCACCTGTTGGGATTGGATCACGATCCCTTCCATTAGTTGATGCCAAGTTTTGTCGAGGGAACGATTTATTTCATGTTGCTCTTCCACTTTGAGTCTTTACGAGGCTACGAGAGGAAGACATACGCGTCAGAAATGTCCTGCCACCTTAATCAACATCAGTGCGACTGGCTTGTGTGGCTTTTTAATCTAAAGGTCTGACTAAGTGAAACATCCCGTTAAACGTTTTTTTTTAATTTGGAAGCTAATAAAGGGAGCGAGTTGAATTTTTACATCTAATAGTGAGCCAAAACAAAAAAAAAAAAAACTGGACCCAGCTGCGTTAACGCTGACTAAATTTTCTCTGTGAACTAATGTAGTAAAAACTGAACGCTGGGATAAAAAGCAGACCAGTTCACCTCGAGGCTACAGAGTGAAACACTGCCATGCGCCCAGTTGTTCTCTATGCAGCTGAACACTGACCAGCCACCGTAACATATGAGAAAGCGTAATGGAGACAGGAGGCTCAGGTGGACCGCTAGCTTACGGTGACTCCACAAAAAAAAGAAAGATGTCAAAAGAATAAAGGAGCAGCATCAAAAATGACGGTAACAACCACGATGTCACAGTTTTTAGAGTCCTTACCCGGATGCAAAAGGCTCCTGGATTGAAATCTCGGTCTTTCTGCGTTGAGTTTGCATGCTTGACCCGGCTTTTTCTCACAATCCAAAAACATCCGTATTAGTTTAATTAGTTAGTCTTAATTGTAATCAGAACTGAGTATGTGTGGACATGGTTGTCTGTCCTGCGTGTCTCTTTTTTTAACATAATGTTTGCTGGCATATAAGTTCCTATTCCAAATTTGTACTCAACAATCAAACATAATAAACAGAAAGCATGTATGAGAAAATGTGTTCCTGCCAGGTTTTGAATTGCAGGTTGGGACGGAAGAAACTGAAACCTCCTGGAAATCCTTCCAAGCTGTAATCTGGCCTCAACCAGGAACGTTATCATGAGTCGCTGTTCTGTTGTTGAAGGAATCCTTATTGGAAGAATCGTCTTGGTTCCGTCCTCTGGTACTGGTTTAATGAGTAGTTGGCCTTGGATTAAGAATATAGGTGAAAGGCCACAATCTGCCTTTCACAAAAAAGGGTCACATCTGAAGCTGGGGGAGGGAGTGCTTGTGTGCCCAGCTTGAGTCCAATAATCAGCCTGTATTTGACATGACTCATGTTGCACTGTGTGGCGTGCCGATGCATTTAAAAGGGATTTTACCTCGTAAAAGGGTCAATTATGATCCACCAGTTGCATAGCTCTGCATATGGCTGGTGTCCGCTGGCGCTGACACACGTCCAAATTCAGTCCTGGCTGTTTCTATTACTTCAGAGGACGCTACTTCACTCTGATTCATTGGCTTCTCATGCTCGCCTTGTTCTAATCATAACCCGAATTTAATCTCAGCCTATCCTTTAACCGAGCCTTCAACCCATAATTGCACGAGTTACATAACCGATCTTCAAAATGTGATGTGACTGTGTGAGCAGATTTACGTCCCCATAACATGAGCAATGCACGTACGCACACACGCACACGCAGCGAGCAATTGAGTCAAAGCGAACCCTAACTATAGCCACCGCTGTGTTATTATCACAGCGGGGGTACAGCCCTGTTATCTCTCACCCTTCACTCCCATTGTTTTACTACGCCAGCAGATGACAGCTTCGCAAAGCCTGGGGCCCAGTTCCTCCGTACATGGCCTGTTACATAAGACCTCTAGTGATGCTGGCTTGTTTGCTGCCTTCTTTCTTTTTCTTTCTTTTTTTTTCCAACTGTAACACCTTATAAATGATTTCGCGTCAGATTTTATGTGCAAATTAAGTCTTTCGATTCTGTTCCACAATTGAGATCACAATGCTGCTTTTATTTCCCTCCCTCCCTTTCACGAGAGCGGAGCTGGCCCTGCAGGCAAGGCCGACCAACCGTGACGCCTCGAAAAGGGATTTTTGCTCCACAAACAGAAAAAAAAAAAAAAAAAAAAAAAAAGCCTATCGTTGTGTGTGTCGGTTTCTACAGTAAAATACCATCCGTGGATTATAAAACCCCCTCTTAGCCTTCATTAGGGGCTGACCGAGCAGCACCTGGATCCTGATTGTTGAGGAGGTCCTAACTCCTTGCGCACACATCGAGTGGGGAACTGTTTCTTTGCCTTCTTTGTTGTGAAGCAACGACATGAAGAGGCCCAACAAGAGCCTGCAGAGTCACCTTTTCAAGACCGGCCTGCCTAACGGCACGGCTGAAAGCGCAAGTCTGGTGGTCCCTCAAACCCCCCACTGCTCCGTCTGGCCTGGGACTGCCTGGCAAGTCTGGGTGCTCTTTCATAAAAGCTATTGTTAACGTCGCTGAATGTGTGTGGCAAGCACTGACCTGTTTCAGCATGTCCAAACAACAACAAATAATTCAGCATGCAACCATTTTTTTTTTTTTTTTTTACTGAAAACCCTCACTGTTTTATGCTTTTCAGGGTCCTAGCTCCAAAGTATATGGCGTGGCGGACTATTGAGGTCTATCTAAGGAATTAATCTAGTCTAGTAATTCAATTCAAAATCGGAAAATCATATCATAGAGATCTATTGCACGCAGAATGATATATTTGAAGTGTTTCTGAAGTGTAAAGCAAGCCCAGGTGGCTTTAATAGCAGCTTTAAATAAGCTGCAGCTCATCTGCATTGTTGGTTCTGGTGTCTCTCATCTTCCTCTTGACAATACACCATAGATTCTCTGTGGGGTTCAGGTCAGGCCAGTTTGCTGGCCAATTAAGCACAGTTGCACCATGGTCATTGAACCAACTTTTGGTACTTTTGGCAATGTGGGCGGGTCCTAAATCCTGCTGGAAAATGAAATCAGCATGTCCAGGATGGATAAACTCCAGTAAAACAACAGCAGCAGATGACATGGCACCCAAGTCATTACTGACTGTATAAACTTCACAACGGACCTCAAGCAACTTGGATTCTTTGCCTCTCCGCTCTTCTTTTGTGGTCTTTATGTCCAGAGGAAATTTAAAATTTACCTTAATTTAAGGAGGCCCAGTCATTTATTTTGGCCATAAAAAGAAAACACACATTCATCTTCAAATACAATATACACCAAGTGTTCATCCTGATAGTGTTTACTTTGTCTTTTTTTATCCCTGAAAAGAAGTTTGCGCTTTGGCAATAATAAGTAAACATCAGAAAGCAAGATGGCGACAATTACATTACATACAGCTACTGTAAGAGCCAGTTGACTGTCCTGCAATGCCTTGCACTAAAGCAACAGCTCGGTGTGGTCAGAGACCAACTGGAGCTACAGGGTTAAGGCTACTTAAAGGAGCATTAAACAAAATTTCATTATTTTAGATAAACAGAACTAAAAAATTTGTCTTTTTAGATGGACTATGGTATGATGTCACACATCATCTCTCTGTGTTGTTCTCCAGTCTTTTGTCTTCAAGCCGGGCCGGCCACGCATGCATAAGCAAAGCGTCAAAATGAGGATCAACGTTGGTCATTTCGAAAACAGAAGCAGCTCCAGTTTGACTCGGAGCTAGTTTTTCTCCAGCTTGAACTCAAACGTTTCTTTTTGTTGGTGTTAGAGTTTCGTTAGACTTGTGTTGCTATGTTGATTCAATGCAATGCTACGATTGTGACATGCAGCGTAATTGTTGGAGTTTGACCAGCAATGGGTCAGGCGCTACTGTTATGTGAGGCGAGTAGCTGGTAGCCCAGCTAACACACTTAGCATTGTTCAACGCAGCCCAGCAGGCTTGTGAGCTGCCCACCATGGTCCTCGTGTACATTCAATGCTAAAAAATGTAAATTGAAACGGATAACTGGTCTGGGGCTTAGATTTTGGTCTATAGACAGCACTCAACAGCCCACCTAGTGGTGAAATTTCACTTATTTCTCCTTTAACCTCTTTCTTTTCGTACCTCTGCTGGACATTGAGATGCTGACTCACTCTGCTCTATTGCTTCTCCTTGTTTACTCATTGATCAATGTCGTACGTCTGGTCTGGTCGTCTTGTTGTGGTATATATACAGAAAAGGGCTTTGTTTACTAATAAATAAAGCAAAAACAAAGTGTAAAACACAAAGATGAAATATAATGAGCCAACAGGGTGTGGTAATTTATTCGGAAAGCCTTTGTGTGCTACCATAGTGAGCTACTGCTGTGGAAATTTGTAAAGTCACTGTGCGTGACTAGGCCCCTTTAAAGCAAATGAGCAACAGTTAGATCCTCCTCTTCTTGCGTCGGCTAAGATGTTGCTCTGGTTCATGAGTGGCTTAACACATGAATTTGGTACAGTCTAAGTCCTGGATACATCTGTGTGTGGTGGCTCTGGAGCAGGGGTGTAAAAACTTTTCATCACCTGGGCCAAAATTGCCGCATCAACAGTACTCAAGGGCCAAAAAATTGGAAATAAAAAAAAACAGACAAAAAAATAAATTCCCCAAAAAATATATAATGATTTTTACTTTTATCACCTCCACCAATTATGATCATGCACTATTTTAATAAAACAAGTTGGTGAGATTTTATGTTCAAAACGGATATGTAATTCATTGCAGATTTAAAATCTTAAAGGTTTTATCATTTTTTTGCTGTATTTTTGAAATTCTTTTGGACCCGATTAAATGTTGTTTTTTTGTCTATTTTCCACAATAACAACAGGGCTTGAGTCAGTCTTTTTTGGAAATACTTGCTCTATTTCGCCAATTTAAAAAAAAAATGAATTAAAAGCTGATTTTGGTGCATTTGAGTAACAGTCATTGAACAAATGCGGTCCTATTGATACTATGAAATTAAGATACTTTGTGTTGTACCTAACATTTTCAATTGTTAGAAAAATTTAATTTATCTGTCATAACTTTTCCCTAATTAAGATTTAATACCCACTATCTGCATTACTTTTTGTGCTGATGCGTCAAACGATTGTTGAATTGCAGTTGGAGCTGCACAAAATCAATCCAGGGGCCGGAAATGGCCCCCGGGCCCCACTTTGGCCACCCCTGCTCTAGAGGTACTGACTCCAGATGCCTTTCACACTTTGTGAAGCTTCCCCAAAGTCTTGCATGGGTTTTGCTTCACAGTCCTCTCAAGACTCGGGTTACCGCTGTTGCTTGTGCATATTTTTCTACCGCACTTTTTCCATCCACTCAACTTTCCACGAATATGGTTGGGGGCAGTACTCTGTGAACGACCAACATTTGACGAAATGTTGTATCTTACCCTCGTCGTAACCGGTGTTGGCGAGTGAGCTGATCAAACTGTCAAGTCAGCAGTCTTCCACTGTGATTGTTTGGGCATGAACATTACATTTCTATATTTAAAATCTCTTTTTTATCTATTAAGACCAAACAGGCTACTTCAGTAAAGACCTTACATCTAAACATTAGCTGCCTTTCTCTGAATAGAAGCACAATCCAGCACTCATTGTTTGAGAGGGGCATCCGCTTCCAGGCTTTTGTAGCTCAGAAGCACCAACGAATGTCAGTTCACACAAAGATTAGAGGTGCAAAATTAATGAGGTTTAAAGAAAAATTAACATTCCTTCTCTTTGACGTCACTGAGTGGCAGTGTTTTCATCTCAACAGGCTGAGAGGTCAGACAGGATTTCCCGCACCGGCAGCAGTCGGCCGCACAAATCCAGACCCGAAAACAAACATGTTATTGGAGAGAAGGCCACAGGAAAATCCACACAAAGCACCTGTGACGTAACAGCTGAAAATAAATCCCATTTCTCATCACTCACCAGACCTTGACGCTTTCGTCAAGGAGGGCACTTTAACTTGCTTCTCAGGCCTCCGGATTCAGAAAGGGCCTGGCGGGGGTAGTAATCAACACACAAGTGCCGACAGACTCAAGGTTAATGAGTAATTAGTTCGTTCTCACTGGGGTTTTGTCTTTCATCTCTAAGTAAAACACACTCCATGAACTTGAAGAGGAGTTTCATGTTGCGCACAAAGTGCTGTATTATTGTTCTGGGTAACTTCATGCGTTTGAAATGCCAAACATTATTTTGTAGATATCCTGGTTTTTATCTTTTCTTCAGGCCTTTCGCAGATGAAACACGTAGAAGATGTCAGTCAGTTTAAAGCAGCAAGGATCAGAATCAAGGACAAAACAGTGACGTTTCAGCGATTAGTACGGTTCCCTCAGACAGAGAGGGTTGTCGGTTTGAATCCCAGCCTAGGACATTCAGTGGAATTATATTTTCATGGAGTGAACTAAATATGGGATCGAGTGTAGCACTAACATGGTTAAGAAGTTATATATTAATGCACTTTCATCTTTAGTTGTTTCCACAGATTGTTAATTGGAGACAAGTGATTTCCTGAGTCATTCTGACAGTTTTACTTTCTTTCTCTGAAATCAATTAATAGTTTCCCTGACCACATGTTTGGGACTATTCTCTTGTTTGGAGGTTCACACTCATTTAAGATCCAGCTACTTAGCAAGAATGTCCCTGGCAAGCTTCACTTTTGGCATGGTGTTCTAAAATCTGTTTGATGATCTGAACCATTTAGGTGTGACACAATACAAGCAAAAACATAAGAAGTGTGTAATATTATTTCACGGTGTATCTTGTTATTTAAATGCATCTAAATGGCTGAATTCCCTCATCAGCAGACCATTCAGCTCTGCAAAAAGAGAAGTTGGAGAAGGGACACATCTAAAAACTGCAGGACAGTAGCTCATGTGATTGGATTCGGACACCACTGATCCACTGTATCTGTGGGTTTCCTCTCAATATTCTGCCTTCCTCCTACAATCAAAAACATTCCTGGTATTTTAAACAGCAGTTTTAAATTGTGTTTGTGTGTGTGTGTGTGTGTGTGTGTGTGTGTGTGTGTGTGTGTGTGTTTATGGTTAAATGTTCCTGAGCAGGCCCTACAGGGGGGCCTGCCTCTCCCCAGCTGACTGTCAGGATTGGCTTCAGTCCCCCGATGACCCTGAGCAGGAATCACTGGACACAGTGACAAGCAACACATATAGTCCTTTAAATTTAATAGTAAAATGATTCTTTACAAGGATGTGAAGTATTAGAGAAACACAATACAAGATACAATACCAGCAAAGTAAAAGCAATAAGTGCAGATCTGGATAAGTAGTACAGCAATTATGTCATTTTACATTAATTAATTAATTAATTAATTTGTGTCTGCAGGCCTCCCTAGAAGTATATAGACTACACAGAGAGAAGGTAGGAGTGTGAAACAAGACCTAGAGAAACTCAACAGATTCATTATACTTGGTTCTTCTGCCATCTAGCGGTG